>NC_084734.1:7234007-7239007 GCF_033978785.1 Entelurus aequoreus
TCACTTTTCCAAAATTCACTAGCGCCACGCTAATTTACATTGGCTTTGCCATAGACATGCTACTGATTAGCATTAGCAATCTCACCTGGTGATTTCAGCACCTTGCCAATGTTGTAATGAATAATAATAATAATAATAATAGATTTTATTTGTAAAAAGCACTTTACATTGAGTCAACAACCTCAAAGTGCTACAGTGTATTAAAAAAATAGAAAATAAAAAGATAATAAAAAAAATAAAAAAATAAAAACTAGAACAGCCAAATAGCTAAAACTAGTATGCATACATCTAAAAAAAGGCTTTTTTTTTCCTTCAAAAAAAGAAGGGTTTTTAAGCCTTTTTTTAAAAAGCATCCACAGTCTGTGGTGCCCTCAGGTGGTCAGGGAGAGCCTTCCACAGACTGGGAGCGGCGGAGCATCCCCCATAATGGATACTGCAACTGAGATGCACGCTGCAATCGCACCAGATTACAAACAAGTGCGTAACAAGTACAATTCTTACATAACGAACACTGTGTAGGGTGCAACAAGCCTTAATGGCAAAGACTATTTCACACCACAGTCCATACGCTGCTGCTATCAAAGGTCTTGGAATTGCGACTGCATGTACTAAATAATACGTGCAAATGAGACTCAAATGTAACAAGAAAGCAAGATTTAAGAGACTGGATTGAATACGATCTGCTTCCTCCTACTCCTTTTCAGACAAGTGTAAACATGCGATACGTAATATATATAATATAGATGTATTAATATTGATCATCAATGAATACAAACAATAACAATTCCGATACTGTATCCAATCACCGTAAACTCCATGATGTCATTATTTGATGTTCGACGGAATTAAAGCTTAGAGAACAAAGACACGACTAAAATGGATGAGGAAGTTGAAGTAATTCCACACTACGCTCAAAAAGAAGTGTGTGTTTTGTTTGTTCTCCACTCCTTGTGAGTGCCCCATCGAATATTGATTCACGGTCTGTTTAACGACTTGTGTTTTTAATATGAAAATAAAAGGAAGAAAGAAACAAACAAGACAACAGATCACTAAATACCTGATTATTATTTTTTTTTTTTTTTAAATGAATAAATTACAAAAAAATAATAATAATACAAAAAATATATTATTTTTTTTAAATAAAAGAAAAATAAAATAAAAATAAACAAAATAAATAAACAAATAAAATAATTACTGTTTACATACATATGTATGTATGTATGTATAGATGTGTAAATATACATAGAGTAGAGGCCAAAAGTTTGGACACACCTTATTCAATTTTCCCCTCACCCTTTGCTCTGATTACTTTTCCGCACACTCTTGGCATTCTCTCCATGAGCTTCAAGAGGTAGTCACCTGAAATAGTTATCACTTCACAGGTGTGCTTGAAGCTCATGGAGAGAATGCCAAGAGTGGGCAAAACATTAATCAGAGCAAAGGGTGGCTATTTTGAAGAAACTAGAATATAAAACAACGTTTTCAATTATTTCACCTTTTTTTGTTTGATAAGTACATAACTCCACGTGTGTTCATTCATAGTTTTGATGTGACTATCTACAATGTAAATAGTCATGGAAATAAAGAAAACACATTGAATGAGAAGGTGAGTCCAAACTGTTGGCCTGTACTGTATATATATATATATATATATATATATATATATATATATATATATATATATATATATATATATATATATATATATATATATATATATATATATATATATATATATATATATATATATATATATATATATATATATATATATATATATATATACACATATATATATATATATATATATATATATATATATATATATATATATATATATATATATATATATATATATATATATATATATATGTGTGTGTGTGACAAGCATACAGTAGGTAGGACCAGCGTATGTACAGTAGGAACAGCGTATGTACAGTAGGACCAGCATAAGTACAGTAGGACCAGCATATGTACGGTAGGACCAGCATATGTACAGTAGGACTAGTATATGTACAGTAGGACCAGCGTATGTACAGTAGGACCAGCATAAGTACAGTAGGACCAGCGTATGTACAGTAGGATCAGCATGTGTATAGTAGGACCAGCATAAGTACAGTAGGACCAGCATAAGTACGGTAGGACCAGTGTATGTACAGTAGGAACAGCGTATGTACAGTAGGAACAGTGTATGTACAGTAGGACCAGCGTATGTACAGTAGGAACAGTGTATGTACAGTAGGACCAGCATATGTACAGTAGGACCAGCATATGTACACTAAGCTGTTGGCATTTTTTTTTGTCAAGATAAGCCTTTGTTCAGAGGCTCCTCCCCCACACCCACCGAGCATCAATGTAGAAAAAAGCTGCCATGAAAGTTTAATACTGGAACTGAATTGTAGAAAGTCATTCATAGAAAAGACAACTTATCTACTACGTTATTAAAAAAACAACCTTTGACAGGCATGGAAATTAATTAGTTTCCACTGCATGGAAGACCTCGGTCTACTTTGGTTGCTAGTCCTGACTAGTGGTGGTACCTCTCACATCTGAACCGACACGGCACAAAGTACCAGCACCCGACAATCAACACCGGTACCCAACAGTACCCATTGTCGGTGCCTTTGTTAAATAATAATTTGCTTTAATATTACATTCAAAAAAGATGATTGTTATAACTGAGTTGTCTTGTTTTCTTCTTACATTTCTCAGTCTCATTTGCAAGTTTTATAAAGCAGATTTCATATGCAAGTTTCACTTCCAAGACTTTAGACCAGGGGTCACCAACGTTTTTGAAACCAAGAGCTACTTCTTGGGTACTGATTAATGCGAAGGGCTACCAGTTTGATACACACTTAAATAAATTGCCAGAAATAGCCAATTTGCTCAATTTACTTTTAACTCTATGTTATTATTAATAACTAATTATATTTACACTTAATTGAATGGTTTAAAAGAGGAGAAAACACGAAAAAAATGACAATTAAATTTTGAAACATAGTTTATCTTCAATTTCGACTCTTTAAAATTCAAAATTCAACCGAAAAAAAGAAGAGAAAAACTAGCTAATTCGAATCTTTTTGAAAAAAATTAAAAAAGAATTTATGGAACATCATTAGTCATTTTTCCTGATTAAGATTAATTTTAGAATTTTGATGACATGTTTTAAATAGGTTAAAATTAAATCTGCACTTTGTTAGAATATATAACAAATTGGACCAAGCTATATTTCTAACAAGGACAAATCATTATTTCTTCTAGATTTTCCAGAACAAAAATTTTAAAAGAAATTCAAAAGACTTTGAAATAAAATTTAAATGTGATTCTACAGATTTTCTAGATTTGCCGGAAGAATTTTTTTGAATTTTAATCATAATAAGTTTGAAGAAATATTTCCCAAATATTGTTCGTCGAAAAAACAGAAGCTAAAATGAAGAATTAAATTAAAATGTATTTATTATTCTTTACAATAAAAACAATTAATTTACTTGAACATTGATTTAAATTGTCAGGAAAGAAGAGGAAGGAATTTAAAAGGTAAAAAGGTATATGTGTTCAAAAATCCTAAAATCATTTTTTAGGTTGTATTTTTTCTCTAAAATTGTCTTTCTGAAAGTTATAAGAAGCAAAGTAAAACAATTTATGAATTTATTTAAACAAGTCTTTAAAATATTTTCTTGGATTTTCAAATTCTATTTGAGTTTTGTCTCTCTTAGATTTAAAAATGTCAGGCAAAGCGAGACCAGCATGCTAGTAAATAAATACAATTTAAAAAATAGAGGCAGCTCACTGGTAAGTGCTGCTATTTGAGCTATTTTTAGAACAGGCCTTACGGGCTACCTGGTGCCCGCGGGCACCGCGTTGGTGACCCCTGCTTTAGACGGTTGCAGTGTGTAGCCTCCAGGAAGTAGTCTTTGCCATCAAGGTGAATGTGCCAGTCTACTCATGTCTTATGTTGCGCCCCACTAAGTGTTCATTCTGTAAATACTCTACTTATTGCACACCAGCTGTTAGATCGAAAGGTGCATTTTAGTTCCACATTTTGCAGTGTTAAAATCATCATGCTAATGCTAATCAGTCAAAGTGTTGTTGATAAATGGCTTTGGCTTTGATTAGTAGAGTTTTAACTTGTAGCAACCAACTGTAGTTACTGACTGTGGGTTTCTGAAGTGTTCCTGAGCCCATGTGGTGATATCCTTTACACACTGAAGTGGCTTTTTGATGCAGTACCGCCTGAGGGATCCAAGGTGTGTAATATCATGGCTTACGTGCAGTGATTTCTCCACATTCTCTGAACCTTTTGATGATATTACGGAGCGTAGATGGTGAAATCCCTAAATTCCTTGCAATAGCTTGGTTGAGAAATGTTGTTCTCGAACAATTTGCTCAGGCATTTGTTGACAAAGTGGTGACCCTCGCCCCCGTCCTTGTTTGTGAACGACTGAGCATTTCACGGAAGCTGCTTTTATACCCAATCATGGCACCCACCTGTTCCCAATTAGCCTGTTCACCTGTGGGATGTTCCAAATAAGTCTTTTGATGAGCATTCGTCTACTTTCTCAGTTTTTTTTGCCACTCGTGCCAGCTTTTTTGAAACATGTTGCAGGCACCAAAATTCCAAATGAGCTAATACTTGCAAAAAAATAACAAAGTTTACCAGTTGGAACGTTAAATATCTTGTCTTTGCATATAATAAATATAATATAAGTTGAAAAGGATTTGTTGTATTCTCTTTTTATTGAGCATTTACACAACGTGACAACTTCACTGCTTTTGGGGTTTTTTTTTTTTTTAGATTTGTAGACATTTGTTCCACTGCTCCTTTGTCTTTTGAGGCATTTTTGCAGAGGAAAAAGCTTCAAATTGCAGCATTTTTTTCACGTGCTTCCACCGCGACGATGTCGTCCGTGATGCTTGGCGTTGAAACCCCAGACCGTCTGGACCAGGGGTCACCAACGCGGTGCCCGCGGGCACCAGGTAGCCCGTAAGGACCAGATGAG
>NC_084734.1:7244007-7254007 GCF_033978785.1 Entelurus aequoreus
CCGGTGCATTCCGCATGAGGAAGCAGCAGTTGGCCACCAGAGGGCGCGCAGGAGTCTACCAGGAGACCCCCTGCCAGGTTTGATGCATCCACCGCCTGTGATTAATTACTACTGTGTCCTCTTAACTCCTTTAGCCCACCTCTGATCCATCAATACATCATCAGGTTCCTTCTTGATGACTTCACTGGCTTCCTGTTCACGAGAGGATTGAATACAAAGTCTCCCTACTAACTCCATGGTAATGCCCCCCCTCTACCTCAAAGAACTGCTCACCCCCAAATCATCCACACGACACCTGCGCTCCGGACAGGCTAACCTCCTCCAACCTCCGAAGACAAAGCTCCGAACTATGGGAGACCTGCTCCGCCGCTCTCCCTGACCACCTGAAGGCACCACAGACTGTGGATGCTTTTAAAAAAGGCTTAAAAATCTTTTTTATTTTTTTATTTTTAAAAAAGCCTTTTTTTAGTTTTATGTGTGCAAGTTCTAGCTATTAGGCTGTTCTAGTTTTTTTTTTTTTTTTTTTACTATTTATTGTACTTGTTGTTTACTTATTTGTGGTTTTAGCGTTGTTGTTTTAAATGCACTGAGCACTTTGAGGTTGTTTGCTCAATGTAAAGTGCTTTTACAAAAAATATCTATTATTATTATTATTATTATTATTTTTATTATTATTATTATTATGACTTCATCTCTGCGAAAACTCTCAAAGTGACATATATATATATATATATATATATATATATATATATATATATATATATATATGTATGTATGTATATATATATATATATATATATATATATATATATATATATATATATATATATATATATATATGTATGTATGTATGTATATATATATATATATATATATATATATATATATATATATATATATATATATATATATATATATATATATATATATATATATGTGTGTATGTATATATATATATATATATATATATATATATATATATATATATATATATATATATATACATATATATATATATATATATATATATATATATATATATATATATATATGAAAAAATATATACACAAAAAAATATTTAAAACATAAAATACCTGTAAAAATACAAACATTTAAAAATGTAGGACTAAAGTTGTGTTGATTATTGTTATTGTGAGGCTGTCTTTGTTATACATTAAGAAATGTGTGCAGTATTACAAAATTTGATTTAAAAAAGTAGAGTAAAAATTAAAAAATACAAAATAGATTAAACAAAATGTCATTTACAATACAAACTTTTTTTTTCAAAGTATTGACTTAGTCTTTTGTCTCATCAAAGATAAGGAAGATTTTATTGTTATTACTGGGGCTAACTTCTTTTTACACTTGTGTAACAACTATAACTTGTACTTTAGTCATTCATAAAGACATATAACTTACATACATATAAAGAACACATACAAAAGATATACAATAAAATAAAAGAAACAGGTGAAAATAAGTAACATTTTTTAAAAGTCAGGCTTCTCAAGTCAGGAACAATGATATTATTTTTACACGTTAACTTTTTCTTTTTCTTTTACACTCCTTTTATAACGTGCAGATAAAAGAATGTAAATGTGGAGTATCATGGATGGAAGACACTTCTAATATTTCCTTTGGAAAACATTGTCTGGATCCTAAAAGATGAATATTTAATGTCTGGCCAAACAAATATCTTGTACAGTGACTGTAGCAGTACAAGGTGTTGTCCAGCAGGGGGCGGCATTGCACAGCAGGCATTGTCCAGCAGGGGGCGGCATTGCACAGCAGGCATTGTCCAGCAGGGGGCGGCATTGCACAGCACATCTCACCTGCGACCAGACCACGTGTCACTTTGTTGTATTTTTACACCAAAAGAATGAGTGAAGTTCTAATAATAAAATAATCGTCTTTAAGGTGTCAGAGGCGAGTTTTTGAAGTGCAAATGTTCCTAAAATTATCTGACTGTACTATTTTAAATCTCTTCCAGAACTATCTGTACTATTTTAAATCCCTCTCAGACGAGCCAGGTCGCAGGATCTGCTGGGGAGAGGTCAGAGAGGTCAGAGGTTAAAGCCCCTGCTAATGCAGGCTGAGGTCACCTCTAATGGACGGACGTCATCAGACTGCTCACAGGAAGTGCTTTGGTGGCAGCCAATCAGGGAGCGGCGCCATAATTGACCACCAGAGGAGGAGGACCAAATAATCAATATTGTTTTTCTAAATGTTGACTTACTTGAAGTACATGTTGACTTACTTGAAGTACATGTTGACTTACTTACTTTGAATATGACCAATGTATTATCCTGTAACTACTTGGTATCGGATCCATACCTTAATGTGTGGTATCATCCAAAACGAATGTCAAGTATCAAAGAAGAGAAGAATAAGTGATTATTACATTTTAACAGAAGTGTAGATAGAACATGTTAAAACAGAAAATAAGTAGACTAATAATATTTTTTTACAGTTTGTCCTTTATAATGTGTACAAAATAATAGGTGTATAAATGACACAATATGTTACTGCAGACTAGTTAGGAGTCTTTGTTTGTTTACTTACTACTAAAAGACAAGTTGTCTTGTATGTTCACTATTTTATTTAAGGACTAAATCAATCAATCAATCAATGTTTATTTATATAGCCCTAAATCACAAGTGTCTCTAAGGGCTGTACAAGCCACAACGACATCCTCGGTGTCGAGTGGGTCTGACATAATATTGTGAAAGTCCAACACATCAGCGAAAGTCCAGTCCATGGTGGGGCCAGCGGGAACCATCCCGAGCGGAGACGGGTCAGCAGCGTAGAGATGTCCCCATCTGATGGACAGGCTAGCGGTCCACCCCGGAGCAGAGTAGAAAAGAAAAGAAAAGAAACGGCAGATCAACTGGTCTAAAAAGGGAGTCTATTTAAAGGCTAGAGTATACAAATGAGTTTTAAGATGAGACTTAAATGCTTCTACTGAGGTAGCATCTCTAACTTTTACCGGGAGGGCATTCCATAGTATTGGAGCCCGAATAGAAAACGCTCTATAGCCCGCAGACTTTTTTTGGGCTCTGGGAATCACTAATAAGCCGGAGTTCTTTGAACGCAGATTTCTTGCCGGGACATATGGTACAATACAATCGGCAAGATAGGCTGGAGCTAAACCGTGTAGTATTTTATACGTAAGTAGTAAAACCTTAAAGTCGCATCTTAGGTGCACAGGAAGCCAGTGCAAGTGAGCCAGTATAGGCGTAATATGATCAAACTTTCTTGTTTTTGTCAAAAGTCTAGCAGCCGCATTTTGTACCATCTGTAATCTTTTAATGCTAGACATAGGGAGGCCCGAAAATAAAACGTTACAGTAATCGAGACGAGATGTAACGAACGCATGAATAATGATCTCAGCATCGCTTGTGGACAAAATGGAACGAATTTTAGCGATATTACGGAGATGAAAGAAGGCCGTTTTAGTAACACTCTTAATGTGTGACTCAAACGAGAGAGTTGGGTGGAAGATAATACCCAGATTCTTTACCGAGTCGCCTTGTTTAATTGTTTGGTTGTCAAATGTTAAGGTGGTATTATTAAATAGATGTCGGTGTTGAGCAGGACCGATAATCAGCATTTCCGTTTTCTTAGCGTTGAGTTGCAAAAAGTTAGCGGACATCCATTGTTTAATTTCATTAAGACACGCCTCCAGCTGACTACAATCCGGCGTGTTGGTCAGCTTTAGGGGCATGTAGAGTTGGGTGTCATCAGCATAACAGTGAAAGCTAACACCGTACTTGCGTATAATGTCACCTAGCGGCAGCATGTAAATACTAAAGAGTGCAGGGCCAAGAACCGAACCCTGGGGAACTCCGCACGTTACCTTAACATAGTCCGAGGTCACATTGTTATGGGAGACACACTGCATCCTGTCAGTAAGATAAGAGTTAAACCAAGACAAGGCTAAATCTGACATCCCAATACGCGTTTTGATACGCTCTAATAAAATATTATGATCAACAGTATCGAAAGCGGCGCTAAGATCAAGAAGCAGCAACATAGATGACGCATCAGAATCCATCGTCAGCAATAGATCATTAGTCATTTTTGCGAGGGCTGTCTCTGTAGAGTGATTTGCCCTGAAACCGGATTGAAAAGGTTCACAGAGATTGTTAGACGCTAAGTGTTCATTTAGCTGCTGTGCGACAATTTTTTCGAGAATTTTCGAGATAAACGGTAGGTGGGACACCGGCCGGTAGTTTACCATGAGGTCAGGATCGAGGTTAGGTCTTTTGAGTAGAGGATGAATAACCGCTTTTTTGAATGCTAGAGGAACAGTACCAGAGGAAAGTGATAAGTTTATAATATTTAACACTGATGGACCTAATAAAACAAAAAGCTCCTTGATAAGTTTTCCAGGAATTGGGTCAAGTAAACATGTTGTTTGTTTTGTCCCATTTACACATTTTAACAATTCCTCCAATGTTATTTCATCAAAGAGAGAGAAACTATTTTGGAGGGCAATGTCCGTCGTATATACAGTCGTATCTGTGTTAATAGAACCCAGCTGTAGCTGAGATGCATTGTCTTTAATCTCTTTTCTAATGACTTCAATTTTCTTATTAAAGAAATTCATAAAATCATCTGCTGAGTGGGTGGAGCTACTGGGAGGAGTCCCTTGTTGGGTTAGCGATGCTACTGTACTAAACAAAAATTTAGGATCATTTTTGTTGAGGTGGATGAGATTTGAGTAATATTTAGCTTTAGCTGAGGTAAGCATGCGTTTATAAGTTATTAAACTATCACTCCATGCTTGATGGAAAACCTCAAGTTTAGTCGCACGCCATTTGCGTTCCAGCTTTCTACATGATAATTTCTGGGCTTTAGTTTCTTCTGTAAACCATGGGGTACGCCTTTTAGGGGCCCTTTTTAGCTTTAGCGGTGCTACACTATCAATGGTGTCGCGCAGGGCGTCGTTAAAGCTGTTAGTGAGGTTATCAATAGAGCCCACATAATTTGGGAATGGTGCCATTACCGAAGGCAGTAGGTCAGTAAGAGTCGTCGATGTGGCAGTATTAATGTTGCGGCTGCTATAGTAGTTATTATTATTATTATTAGTTTGTTGACAATGAGTCAGAACTTCGAATTTTATAAGGTAATGATCGGACATTACTTTAGTGTACGGGAGTATCGTAACTTTAGAGGTGGTGACACCCCTGACAAGCACTAGATCTATCGTATTACCGTTGCGATGCGTGGGTTCATTTATTATTTGTGTAAGACCACAGCTATCAATTATAGTCTGGAGCGCCACGCATGGAGGGTCCGATGGGGTATTCATATGGATGTTAAAGTCTCCCATTATGATTATATTGTCGGCGTGCGTCACTAGATCAGCAACGAACTCTGAAAATTCATTGATAAAGTCCGAATAGGGCCCAGGGGGGCGGTAGATGACAGCCAGGTGCAGAGGCAGCGGTGTGACAAACCTCACAGTAAGCACCTCAAACGAGTTATATTTATTATTTAGGTCCGAGGTAAGGCTAAAGTTTTTGTTGTATATTAGTGCAACACCCCCACCCCTTTTAATGGGGCGGGCAATATGCGTTCCCGCATAGCCAGGAGGAGACGCCTCACCCAGCGCAAAAAAATCGTCTGGTTTGAGCCAGGTCTCGGCTAGACCAACGACATCAAGATTGTTGTCTCTGATGACTTCATTAACTAATAACGTTTTGGAAGACAATGACCTTATGTTTAAAAAGCCCATATTATAGGTAGTGGGCTGTTTTGAGGAGTTTTTGTTGAAAGTATCCGTAGTAGCAATATTAATAATGTTACGTTTATTATGCATAGTGCACTTTAAATAATTTCGACCATATCTAGGAATTGATATGACAGGAATTTTTAGATTGTTTGCCACCTCAGTAAAATGCATGTCCACCTCTGACGCAGAAAGAACATTATGTGAGTTGTATATTATTCTAAGAGAATTGCTATGTGTGCAGGGATTATCCAGCCTGGCGCTGGCTAGTTCTATCTTAACAGACTCCTTATTAGCGCTTCTTTGTGGATTAGCATTTAGCTTTTTCGTTAGCCCCGCTAACAACAACGCATTTAGCTTTGTTGTTAGCCCCGCCCGACACCCCCGCTTCTGCTTCCGAGTGCATCGCTTACGTCTCTTTCGCTGACGGTCTCCGCTGGTAGTCGACGCCGCTGCTTCAAAGGCCACTGCTGGATGTAGCTCGCGAAGAATTCCCAAGCTAGCGAGCAGGTCCATCGTACACGCATCTTTCAGCCCAAAATGGCCCGATCTCTCCACATCCAGAATCGTAAGTCGGTCGTAAGTGATCACGGAGTGAACACGCTGTGAGCCAGCCATGAAATTGACTGAATTGAGGGGTATTTTTGCCAAATCGGTCTACACTTCCAGGAGCGCTCGCAAAAAGCTGCTGCTCTGAAGCGCCGCAATAATAAACATATGTTTCATGTACACTAACATTTTTTGTTCAAATAAAGACAATAATGACATTTTTTGTGGTCCCTTTTATTTAGAAAAGCATCAAAATACATTTTGGTACTGGTACCAAAATATTGGTATCGGTACAACAGTAGTTTGAACAGTAACAATGTGTGTGAATATGGGAAACTAAAACACTGTACTTTAATCAAGTGATTATTTGAGGTACCACTAGATGGAGCCAAGTACTAATAGTGTTACTGCCTCCAGGACAAAGTACTAATAGTGTTACTGCCTTCAGGACAAAGTACTGATAGTGTTACTGCCTCCAGGACAAAGTACTGATAGTGTTACTGCCTCCAGGACAAAGTACTAATAGTGTTACTGCCTCCAGGACAAAGTACTAATACTGTTACTGCCTCCAGGACAAAGTACCGGACCAAATGTTCATTTAATGATGATCATCATGCCATGAGAAGTGTACAAAATACACAATATATTATTACAACACAACACAAAATACACAATATATTATTACAATACAATACAAGACAAAAAAGCGTCAAAT
The DNA here is from genome assembly GCF_033978785.1 of Entelurus aequoreus. NCBI lineage: Eukaryota > Metazoa > Chordata > Actinopteri > Syngnathiformes > Syngnathidae > Entelurus > Entelurus aequoreus. The sequence continues at coordinate 7,251,006 of NC_084734.1, forward strand.
TAAAATCACAGTCAGGGTAACAAAAAAGGATTGCTTTGGGGTGACATTTAGACAAATCAATTAGCAATCAACAACAGTCTGTTGCAACACAACATCATGTCATCATCAAAACAATCACTCAGTAGATGTTTGATACATGAGACCTGAGAACCTGCTCAGGACAGAACCTCCTCTGCCAGTGACAGAACCTCCTCTGGCAGTGACAGAACCTCCTCTGCCAGTGTCAGAACCTCCTCTGCCAGTGACAGAACCTCCTCTGCCAGTGTCAGAAAATCCTCTACCAGTGACAGAACCTCCTCTGCCAGTGTCAGAACCTCCTCTGCCTGTGACAGAACCTCCTCTGCCAGTGACAGAACCTCCTCTGCCAGTGTCAGAACCTCCTCTGGCAGTGACAGAAACTCCTTTGCCAGTGACAGAACCTGCTCTGCCAGTGACAGAACCTCATCTGCCAGTGTCAGAACCTCCTCTGGCAGTGACAGAACCTGCTCTGCCAGTGACAAAACCTCCTCTGCCAGTGACAGAACCTCCTCTGCCAGTGACAGAACCTGCTCTGCCAGTGACAAAACCTCCTCTGCCAGTGTCAGAACCTCCTCTACCAGTGACAGAACCTCCTCTGCCAGTGTCAGAACCTCCTCTGCCAGTGACAGAACCTCATCTGCCAGTGTCAGAACCTCCTCTGGCAGTGGCAGAACCTCCTCTGCCAGTGACAGAACCTCCTCTGCCAGTGTCAGAACCTCCTCTGCCAGTGACAGAACCTGCTGTGCCAGTGACAGAACCTCCTCTGCCAGTGACAGAACCTCCTCTGGCAGTGACAGAACCTCCTCTGCCAGTGTCAGAACCTCCTCTGCCAGTGACAGAACCTCCTCTGCCAGTGTCAGAACCTCCTCTACCAGTGACAGAACCTCCTCTGCCAGTGTCAGAACCTCCTCTGCCTGTGACAGAACCTCCTCTGCCAGTGACAGAACCTCCTCTGCCAGTGTCAGAACCTCCTCTGGCAGTGACAGAAACTCCTTTGCCAGTGACAGAACCTGCTCTGCCAGTGACAGAACCTCATCTGCCAGTGTCAGAACCTCCTCTGGCAGTGACAGAACCTGCTCTGCCAGTGACAGAACCTGCTCTGCCAGTGACAGAACCTCCTCTGCCAGTGACAGAACCTGCTCTGCCAGTGACAAAACCTCCTCTGCCAGTGTCAGAACCTCCTCTACCAGTGACAGAACCTCCTCTGCCAGTGTCAGAACCTCCTCTGCCAGTGACAGAACCTCATCTGCCAGTGTCAGAACCTCCTCTGGCAGTGGCAGAACCTCCTCTGCCAGTGACAGAACCTCCTCTGCCAGTGTCAGAACCTCCTCTGCCAGTGACAGAACCTGCTGTGCCAGTGACAGAACCTCCTCTGCCAGTGACAGAACCTCCTCTGCCAGTGACAGAACCTCCTTTGCCAGTGATAGAACCTGCTCTGCCAGTGACAGAACCTGCTCCGCCAGTGTCAGAACCTCCTCTGCCAGTGTCAGAACCTCCTCTGCCAGTGACAGAACCTCCTCTGCCAGTGTCAGAACCTCCTCTACCATTGACAGAACCTCCTCTGCCAGTGTCAGAACCTCCTCTGCCAGTGACAGAACCTCATCTGCCAGTGTCAGAACCTCCTCTGGCAGTGACAGAACCTCCTCTGCCAGTGGCAGAACCTCCTCTGCCAGTGTCAGAACCTCCTCTGCCAGTGACAGAACCTGCTGTGCCAGTGACAGAACCTCCTCTGCCAGTGACAGAACCTCCTCTGCCAGTGACATAACCTCCTTTGCCAGTGATAGAACCTGCTCTGCCAGTGACAGAACCTGCTCTGCCAGTGTCAGAACCTCCTCTGCCAGTGTCAGAACCTCTTTTGCCAGTGACAGAACCTCCTCTGCCAGTGTCAGAACCTCCTCTGCCATTGACAGATCCTCCTCTGCCCATGTCAGAACCTCCTCTGCCAGTGACAGAACCTCATCTGCCGGTGTCAGAACCTCCTCTGGCAGTGACAGAACCTCCTCTGCCAGTGACAAAACCTCCTCTGCCAGTGACAGAACCTCCTCTGCCAGTGACAGAACCTCCTCTGCCAGTGACAGAACCTGCTGTGCCAGTGACAGAACCTGCTGTGCCAGTGGCAGAACCTCCTCTGCCAGTGACATAACCTCCTCTTCCAGTGACAGAACCTGCTCTGCCAGTGACAGAACCTCCTCTGCCAGAGACAGAACCTCCTCTGGCAGTGACTTACACTTAGACTTAGACTTCCTTTTTATTGTCATTCAAATTTGAACTTTACAGTACAGATAAGAACGGAATTTCATTTCATTACACACACACAGCAGACTGGCAGAAACATGGCATTTTCCAAGTGAAATAGCCCATAGCCCCGCCCACTAGCTGGGAGCAATTTGACAGGGGAATTAAGAATACAGTTATTTTGTAAAATACTCCATAAATAACTATCACATGTCTGAAAGTATTCACATAGTACTTTTGTATTTGTAGATCAGTCATGTGTGTATTCAGGCTTGGATAACAACTTTGAAATGTCCAGTGTCCTTCTAGAACACCCAGCTTTTCACAACCATGTTTCGGCCCAAATTAGGCCTAATTAGTCCAGGCAGGTGTGTTCACCTGTATAAAAGTGTGTTCACCTATATAAAGGTGTGTTCACCTGTATAAAGCCCTCAGCCCCACCCTGACTCTTTTAGCCACCCGTTCACAGCCATGGCGAGTGACAACTTGTCATTAGTTAGTTGAGTGCATGTTTTTACTGACTCAAAGAGATTGAATGTTTGTTGTTTGTCCAAATTGTGTTTCTTACACATGTGCACACTTTGTGACTGTCCCACACTTCCTGATTCATCCTCTCATACACTTCCTGATTCATCCTCTCACACACTTCGTGATTCACCCTCTCATACACTTCCTGATTCACCCTCTCACACACTTCATGATTCATCCTCTCATACACTTCCTGATTCACCCTCTCACACACTTCATGA
>NC_084734.1:7256507-7281507 GCF_033978785.1 Entelurus aequoreus
AGCAATCATCCATCAATCCATCCATTCATCGATGCATTAATCAGCCATCCAACCATCCATCTATCATATATGTGTCTATATGTGTGTCTATTTGTCCATCTACCATGATCTGCCTACTATCCATCCATCCAGAAATCATCCACCAATCCATCCACCCATCCATACATCATACATTGATGCGTTGTTGTGTATATTTATCATCTATCCATCCATCCATCATCCATCCATCCATCCATCCATCCATCCATCCATCCATCCAGCCACTGGTCCGTGTCTTTGGTCTATGTGGAGTTCACCTTTAAACTCAAATGAATGGTTCTGCACTAGAGCTCACTTGCAAGTGGACCGTGAGGCACCTTTCAAGGTTAGCATGTTGGGTACAACCCAGGGTTTGTAGAATTGACATGTACACACTTAACCAGAGTTCTGTATTAGCATAGCAAATGCACCAGAGTTCCTTTGAACTGAACCAAGCAATTGTGACCTCGGACTACAACGGTACAGTTAACCCACGGTACTGTACTCCGTACTTGTGTTTCTGGGCCATGGTTTCAGAACTCTTTCAGTAGTTTTTTTGAGAGTAAAGAGATAAAGTTGGTTTGGTTCTCAAAGTTCTCTCTGGATTGTGCTTGTCAGAAGAAGTTATCACTGGAGTAGTGAAAACTATAATCCTTCTCTGTCAAGACCTGAACAACAAGCAAGAATGTACTGTTTTATCTATTTATTGCAACTTTTCATCTAGTCATTTTGAAGTGTATTAGTGCTGAGTTTAAAAGCTTTTATAGGCCAGAAGTGCCACTTGAGATGTTCTGTACAATAGTCGAGACAAGATGAAATATTAACACGACTCCTGCTTTTGTCTTGTCAAACTTCTGGCTGTCCGCATGTTGGACAATGAGGGAAATGCAGCTGTAGTGGAAACCACATGAACCCAGATCAAGACTTTGAGGGGTCCAAACTAAGATGCAAGTTGAGCTGAGCGTTTTAGACCTTTTGGGTTTAAAAGTTCGCTCATGATATCTGTTTATTTGAGGGTATCTCCGTCGCCGCGCTCTTTTTTAAATAAAATTAGCATAAATGCTAGCATACAAAAACATTTTGCCTAAAGTCGAAAAACCAATCAGATATGACAGTCAGTACGTGTTCATGCACTAAATGAGTCCCATTTCTCAAATAGTTTGTCTCTAAATAAACATCCTACAACCCATGGAAACACCTTAATATGATCCTCTTTTGTTTTTGAAACATTACTAATGGAGGGCATTACATTGATCTTAGATTAAATCTAGTCTAGAGACTAGATGTGACCAATCTAAATCTAAGACTAGATGTGACCGATCTAAGTCTAAAACTATGTGTGACCGATCTAAGTCTACAACTAGCTGTGATGAATCTAAGTCTAAAACTATATGTGACCAATCTAAGTCTACAACTAGCTGTGATCAATCTAAGTCTAAAACTAGATGTGACCAATCTAAGTCTAAGACTAGATGTGACCAATCTTAGTCCAAGACTAGATGTGACCAATCTAAGTGTAAGACTAGATGGGACCAATCTAAGTCTAAAACTAGATATGACCAATCTAAGTCTAAGACTAGATGTGATCAATCTAAGACTAGATGTGACCATCTAAAACTAGATGTGATCAATCTAAGTCCAAAAATAGAAGTGACCAATCTAAGTCTAAGATTAGATTTGACCAATTTAAATCTAAGACTAGATGTGACCAATCCAAGTCTGAGACTAGATGTGACCAATCCAAGTCTGAGACTAGATCTAAGTCCAAGACTAGATGTGACCAATCTAAGTCTAAAACAAGATGTGATCAATCTAATTCTAAGACTAGATGTTACAATCTAAGTCTACGACTAGATGTGACCAATTTAGGTCTAAAACAAGATGTGACCAATCTAAGTCTAAGACTAAATGTGACCTACATACGTCTAAGACTAGATGTAACAATCCAAGTCTAAGACTAGATGTAACAATCTAAGTCAAAGACTAGATGTGACCAATCTAAATCTAAAACTAGATGTGACCAATCTAAGTCTAAGACTAGATGTAACAATCTAAGTCTAAGACTAGATGTGACCAATCTAAGTGTAAGACTAGATGTGATCAATATAAGTTTAAGACTAGATGTAACAATCTAGGTTTAAGACTAGATGTAACAATCTAAGTCTAAGACTAGATGTGACCAATCGAAGTCTAAGACTAGATGTAACAATCTAAGTCTAAGACTAGATATAACAATCGAAGTCTAAGACTAGATGTAACAATCTAAGTCTAAGACTAGATATAACAATCTAAGTCTAAGACTAGATGTAACAATCTAAGTCTAAGACTAGATATAACAATCTAAGCTTAAGACTAGATGTTGTACAAGTTGTACATCTCAAAGTTCACTCCCGATATTCTCGTCCCTGCAGATTTGACACAAGCTCGACACCAACAGCATATTTTCTGAACAAGTTTCACATTAGCCTCTTAAAGCCTGAAGCCTTTCTTTGTCTCTGATTGTCTTTCATTGTCTTTCACTCCATTCCTTCCTCCATGTCCGTCCTCCTCCATCAACAACAGCCGTGAATGAGCGTAAAGGGCCATTAACGATGGATTAGCCCAGAACAATTCAATTTCCGCTCTCTCTTCCTGTCTTTTTCAAACTTTTAATTATAGGCTGCATGAATCAAAGTCTAACGGCGAGAAAGAAGACTGGGCCGGATCAATTACACATGAATAAATACCAGCTGTTTGCTCCATTATTGTTACTTTTCATTTATTGGCTGTTTTACATCCTGCGAGCAGGAAGGATCAAGTTGGTGCTATCGGATGTTTCTGTTTATCGGAGCCACGAGGGATACTTTGAATTTATTGCGCAGTGTGCAGAACAGCTTTATTATGCACATTGTGGGCCTAAAACTATTGTTTTAGGATAGGATAGGACTTTATAGTCATTGCACAAGTACGACAAAACTTTGTTTTCAGCACAGACCCGTTCAAGATGAGACAAACAAACAGTGTACAGGGTTACAGAACAGGAACGCTGATGGGTCGCTACAAGGCGCCCCGTAAAAGATGGGAAAAAGGTAAAACGCTGGGGAAAAAGATGAGTAAAAATATACAATCTAGACTGGGCTCCCAAGGGGGCCTAGTCTGGAGTGGGAAAAAACCTCCATGCCATGCACACATAAACATGTTACATTTAATCACGACAACTCGCAACAGGGGTTGGGGGGAGTTGGGACCCTGGAGGTCGACTGCTGCTATAAAGCGCTGCCAGCCGTCCATCACCCCGAAAGGGGAATCAAGCTGTGGTGAAGGCGTGGGGTGTGTGTGTGTGTGTATATGCCCATTGTCTTAGGTGTGTTGATGTAGTGTCCATAGGCCTGGGGCCGTTCTGCATGCAAGCAAAAGTTCGACTCCAGGTGTCGTTGAGGAGGGAGGGAGGTCAAAAGCGTCCATCGTTGAGGATTGATTGATTGATTGAGACTTTTATTAGTAGGTTGCACAGTGAAGTACATATTCCGTACAATTGACCACTAAATGGTAACACCCGAATAAGTTTTTCAACTTGTTTAAGTCGGGGTCCACTTAAATTGATTCATGATACAGATATATACAATCAGATATATACTATCATCATAATACAGTCATCACACAAAATAATCACATTGAATTATTTACATTATTTACAATCAGGGGTGTGGAGGGGGAGTGGGGGGGTAGGATATGGACAGCAAGTAGTGGACAGAGAGAGAGAGAGAGAGAGAGAGAGAGAGAGAGAGAGAGAGAGAGAGAGAGAGAGAGAGAGAGAGAGAGAGAGAGAGAGAGAGAGAGAGAGAGAGAGAGAGAGATCAGAAGGCATAAGAAAAAGTATCTGCATTTGATTGTTTACATTTGATTATTAGCAATCCGGGGAAGGTGTTAGTTTAGGGTTGTAGCTGCCTGGAGGTGAACTTTTATTGCGGTTTTGAAGGAGGATAGAGATGCCCTTTCTTTCATACCTGTCGGGAGCGCATTCCACATTGATGTGGCATAGAAAGAGAATGAGTTAAGACCTTTGTTAGTTCGGAATCTGGGTTTAACGTGGTTAGTGGAGCTCCCCCTGGTGTTGTGGTTATGGCGGTCATTTACGTTAAGGAAGTAGTTTGACATGTATTTCGGTATCAGGGAGGTGTAGTGGATTTTATAAACTAGGCTCAGTGCAAGTTGTTTAACTCTGTCCTCCACCTTGAGCCAGCCCACTTTGGAGAAGTGGGTAGGAGTGAGGTGGGATCTGGGGTGGAGGTCTAGAAGTAACCTGACTAGCTTGTTCTGGGATGTTTGGGGCTTGTTCTGGGATGTTTGGAGTCCACGGGGGGATGTTTTCAAAACAGCCTGCTCCCGTTGTTGCATCAAGGCCATTCGAGGGAGTCAAATCGTAGATTAGGATTTTGTTTTTCCACGAGCAGACATTACATTGGCTTGTCTGTTCTATTCCATGCCGGCTCTCATGTCCAATTGTTCCCTTTCAACCAGCTTTTCCATGATGTGATCCATCTTGCGATTCAGTTCAGAAATCGCCCCAGACTGTGATCCCACAGCCCGGCCCAATCTTTCCATTCCATTTATTCCTCAAATGTGATGTTTTGAAAGGGTTGGTGTAGCTGTAATGACCAACTTCACTACCAGGCCCCACCAGGGCCCTCTATAGAGTAGAATAGAGCACTTTGTTGTCATCAAACATGATATTGGTGGCTATTCTGTTATTTGAAATACAATATAAACAATAAATGTCAAAATAAATACACAAATGCCAGTATGAACAGTGAATTCCACATTTCACCCTCCAAACATCACTCTAATAGCAAAACCATTCAGTATTGATGGGTAAATCCCATCCCACGCCTTTGCCACAGCTTAGCCCCCTTGCAGCTTTGACCCCCACCCCTCACCTGTTGCAAGTCCTGTGGTTTCTGTGTTGTAACATGTGTATATGTGTTTATCGTGGCTATTGAGGGGGTTTTTTTGGGGGTTTTTTTCATGACCCCAGACTGAGCACTCCTGCCCTCATAGGAGCCTAGTATGGGATTGAAAATGTAATTTTGTTGAGCTTTTTTAAATGCAATGACAATAAAGTGCTATCTCATCCTGTTTCTGACCTGTCAGTGGCTTCAGTCAGCTGTTGATGAAAAAAAAAAAAAAGTAGCAAAGGTATGAAGGAACTGGGGGCCGTAATGGAAGTGTCATAAATAGTTCAGTGCAATTTCCCAGCTGCAAGCCGCTCACCTTGGTAGCTTAGAATTGCTTGCCCCCATAGTGGCGACTCCAGCAGTATTAAATAATGCACCGCCCAAGTGTGATTTGTTTTGTAATATACTGGAAAAGAATGTGAAGTGAACAAAAATAAATAAAAAAATGTGGCATTGCTGTGCTTTGGAGAAGTAAAGGTGATATGTGTAGGCTGTGTGCCCATAAGAGGCACTGCACTCCGTGGTCCTTCTGACTCGGAGGTTTGTTTCGCAGAGAAAATGACTATTTCCAAAGACGGAAAAGAAAAATCTAATTTGACATGAAGCGAGCAATCATCCTGATACTGCAGAAGCAAATATGCCTCAGACTAAACTGCTGACGACGAGAGTTTCCTTGCATCCGTGGAATTTGTTTGCCCGAGGGATGCTGGACTGGAGCAGTTTTGCGAGGAAGATGGAAAGTTTTCAATTCAAACCCTTTTCCATCCCAGTGACCAGGCGCCCTAGGCAAGATTTTAGGTGGCGCCCTCCCACATCGGCAGTGAAGTGTATATACTCACAAGAAACCGAATAGCTTTGTCTTTGACCTTTTTTTTTTACTTAAAGAAAGCAAATTAACAATCAGAATAGTTAAGAAGATAAAAAAAAAATATGGAGAAATAAATGGATACAAAAAACAAACAATGAATATATGAAATACAATATTTTTTACATACATAAACACAAAATAAAACGTGTCAACAAGTTGCATAAAATAAATTAAAAATACAATATAAATAAGGCACTGCACAAAACAAGATATCAAACCAGTATGACTTTAACAACTATATTACAAAAAAAGGGGATCCTACAGAGTTCTCTATTTGTGCTTTTTAATATTGCATTAACTAGAATGACTTACAAATTACTGTACACCAGGGAGTACTGTAATTACCTAACGTTACATTATTATTTTCCATAACAATTTAGCCCCCTCCACAATATTAACCCGACGTTAAAACAGAACTAGCTATTTATTGATCAGCAATTGCCGAATCATGTAACATTAGCTTAATGCTAAAAAGCCAGGTTACTATCACATTCTGTAACAGACAAATAATTCCATGTAGGCTAACGTTACCTACCTGCTACCTCTGTCTTTTTCTCGTTTCTCCTCTTCTTTTCTCTTTTTTCTTCCCTGGGCACCTGACAGTTTTGGCCGTTTTGACATCTTGTGTTGATTTTTTGATGTGGTAAGAGTCATGATACGGGAAGGGAGGGGGCGCACCGTGCGGGGGGATGAGGGAAGTAATGTTGTAACAAATAATATTTCTATTAAATAGGCTTTACTTTGCATTTTAATTAACGTGGGATTCTTTTTTGTATTTAGAAATAATATCAATCAATCAATCAATCAATGTTTATTTATATAGCCCTAAATCACAAGTGTCTCAAAGGGCTGATAGTACCAACTTTTTTTTTTTTTTTTTTCTCCAACATTTGTGGCACTGGCGTGGCGCCCCCTGATGGACGGCGCCCTTAGCATTTGCCTATACGGCCTATGCCACGGGCCGGCCCTGCCAGTGACCAGAAGAAATGACCGTCTTCTCAAAGGACCGTGGCTCAGACTTTAATGTTTGTGTACAGTACCACTTCTGGGGCTAAGTTCTTTTAGACGAGGGGCGTCAAAGTGGTTTTCTTTGAGGGCCACGTTGCAGTTTTGGCTGCCCTCAGAGGGCCACTTGTAACATGAATGAAAGAAACATAAGGATGATATTGTCACACCATTATCTATGCATTTGGTTAATAAATTAGTATATTTTACCTACACTTTAAGAAAAAAAAAAATCTGTGGATTTTGCGGTTCAAAAAAATGTTTCCATAAAATTGACCGTAAAATAGTCACACTCTATTTTACTGTAAATTTCTGGTGATTGAGCTGCCGGATTTAAAAAAAAAATTTTTTGCATACAAAATATGGTTGCTGTTTTCACAGTGTATTACTGTAAATGTAAAAATGGTACCACACTGTTAGAATAATTGTTTCTAAACAAAAACGTTGTGTTGCATTTCCAAGCTGTCTTTGAAACCTACCAAGAAGAAGGCTTGTAAAACTCCACTGTGTAAGGGAGAAAGCCACATGAAGGGTTCTCTGTGTTCTCTCATGTATGGTAATCAACAGAAATATATTGTTCTAACCCAAGGACTTCAAAGACAGGATCTGCCCAATTTCCAGACGACCTCTTTTTGAACCTCCCTTTTGAACTGGTTTACGAACGTCTTTTTGAACTATTTTACGACCTCTCCTTTTGAACTGTTCGGTAACCAAAGGCAACGCTGTTTACGACCCACTTCCCTCTGGAAGCAGCGGTGGTCAGTTGGTCGGAGAAAGTCAAATAAAGAAGGAGGAGTACAATCTTTCGCCAGAGCGTGCTGAGATACCGCGCAAGGGTACAGTGTACAGGCGACTCTCCTCAAAATTGAGCACAAATTTAATTCTGTCTCTGTTTAATTCTTTGCCTCTTGTCTTGTTTTTCTCTTACGGTAGGATTCTGAAGACCGAGCTGTTTAAAAAAAATATATATATATTGTCATGTTTTCTTGTAACATTTTGACTTGCGTTGAGTAAAATGATGACTTATATTACAATACTGCCAAAATTCTAAGTTTTTCTTGTGAAATTGTGACCTTCGCCCTGTCTGTTATGGTTGGAGGAGGGAGTTGTGACGACACAGACACCAGGGGGGCAATGTTGCTCTACATATTTATTATATATATATCAACAATATAATACAATAAATAATGAACAATATAATTAATAAACTATAGAATGGAGTGTGAATAAAATGGTTGTGATTGCGCCCTGTCTCTGCTTTGTCTGTCCGCTGTTGATATGCCTTATCTTCGTTGAGGTCCTGGTTCGTCCTTTGGCTGTTAGCAAGCTGAAAGACATAAAACATGTGCGGCGAGGCCACTCCTCACATGCCGAGGAAGATAACAAGTTGTGTGCCCTTTGCACGGAACAGAAAAAGTACAGCTTGAGCACAATAGATAATAACTAGCCTTTAAGCATAAGAGTTGTGTGATAACTTATATATAATTATTCTAACATACAGTCAATAAATGCTGTTTTAATACGTGCCAGCAGAGCCCCAGGTGGATAAAAATGTGTTTGCGATACAGTGAGACGGAAATCGATGCGAGGAGCAACTCGAGTGTAGCAGCAGTCCCACACCTCTTCTATCTTGCAGGAAGTGGCCTCTTCCGCCCGACGGCAGGGGTCCGTGCCGCCCTCCTGGCCGGGCGCAACGGGGGGCTATGTAAAGGTGAGGTTCTGGGTGTCAGGGCCCACAAAGCGGACCCCCCCCCTGCGAGCGTAATCACCATGGGGCCGGTCCCCGTTAGCACAGCGGTGGCCCTCACGTCCACAAAGGCGCTCCTCTCCAGAGACGTGCCTGCGCCTTTGTGCTCCCTTCCTCTCACAGCGTGGCCCACCCCGGGGGGGTTCCAGAGGCTCAACAGGGTGCCCATTAAGCCATTAGGAGTGGTGAGGGGTGGCGGGGCCGGGAGGGGGCCCTGACAGCCTGATACACAAATACACACGCACTGTACGAAGTGACAAAATATTGTAACAAAGCTGCTTGTGTGCGAGTTCAACGCTTCAATCACCGCACTAATGAGGTCACAACATTATTAACACAAAGCCGAGGGCTTGTTTTCACTCTAATACTTTTGCAAATCCTTCTGGACTAAAGCCTCTTTTTATTTGTTAAGAGGAAAAATAATGACTTCTGGAAGCCATGTGATACACAATGTAAGCAAGGAAGGAAGTAAATGTTATCCATAAAGTGCTTTTCACAGATCAAATGACAAAGCGCTGTACAACACAAAGGTGAAGTCAAACAACAATTCAATGATAACAACATCATAAAAAGGATAACAAGTGGATTACAAATGATAGTTAAAAAGGTGCATGAACTAAAAGCTTTACTAGAAAGAGAAGTCTTCAAATGTTTTGTAAAAGTGTCAACACAGTCAAGATCGCAGAGGGACAAGTTGACTTGAACTTGTGTTTATTTGGAACATGCATGCATACAACATGATGCATCACACATGCATGCATGCATACAAAATGATGCATCACACATGCATGCATGCATACAACATGATGCATCACACATGCATGCATGCATACAAAATGATGCATCACACATGCATGCATGCATACAACATGATGCATCACACATGCATGCATGCAACATGATGCATCACACATACATGCATGCATACAACATGATGCATCACACATGCATGCATGCATACAAAATGATGCATCACACATGCATGCATGCATACAACATGATGCATCACACATGCATGCATGCATACAAAATGATGCATCACACATGCATGCATGCATACAACATGATGCATCACACATGCATGCATGCATACAACATGATGCATCACACATGCATGCATGCATACAACATGATGCATCACACATGCATGCATGCATGCATGCATACAACATGATGCATCACACATGCATGCATGCAACATGATGCATCACACATGCATGCATGCATACAACATGATGCATCACACATGCATGCATGCATACAACATGATGCATCACACATGCATGCATGCAACATGATGCATCACACATGCATGCATGCATACAACATGATGCATCACACATGCATGCATGCATAGAACATGATGCATCACACATGTATGCATGCATACAACATGATACGTCACACATGCATGCGTACAACATTATACATCACACATGCATGCATGCATACATGATGCATCACACATGCATGTATACAACATGATGCATCACACATGCATGTATACAACATGATGCATCACACATGCATGCATACAACATGATGCATCACACATGCATGCATACAACATGATGCATCACACATGCATGCATGTATACAACATGATGCATCACACATGCATGCATGCATACAACATGATGCATCACACATGCATGCATACAACATGATACATCACACATGCATGCATGCCACATGATGCATCACACATGCATGTATACAACACGATGCATTACACATGCATGCATACAACATGATGCATCTCACATGCATGCATACAACATGATACATCACACATGCATGCATACCACATAATGCATCACACACGCATGTATACAACATGATGCATCACACATGCATGTATACAACATGATGCATCACACACATATGCATACAACATGATGCATCACACATGCATGCATACAACATGATGCATCACACATGCATGCATACAACATGATACATCACACATGCATGCATACCACATGATGCATCACACACGCATGTATACAACATGATGCATCACAGTTTCTCTATTCAACATGTTGGAAAAGGAGTAGGAAGAAGAATAACTAATTTAATCCCTTTTCCTTTACGTAGCAGTTGATTACACTTTTGTTCACTTCCTGTTCTCAATGTATTCACAATATACTCCATAAGTAATAACATTAAACATGAATACAAATTAATTATCTAAGTAAGTTATATTTCATATGGTGAGATAAATAAGATGATCTAGAAAATGAATGGATGGATGAAATAAATTGAGAATGTTTATCATGGTTCTTCTTCTTTGTACTTTGTAAACACTTTCAGTTTGAAGAGTTCCTTGAAGTGGATGATATTAGTACATTGTTTGATTTCTTTGCTTAATCCATTCTATAATTTAATTCCACATACTGATATACTGAAGGTCTTAAGTGTTGTACGTGCGTACAAATGTTTTAAATTACAAGTTTTTCCAGAGTCTGGGAGCTATAGCCTGGAATGCCAGGGTTTAAAATGACTTTTTGGGATCTTTAGAAGACCCTGGTCTGAAGACCCTGAAGAGTAGGGGCCTAACAAGTCAGTGATGTACTGAGAGGCCCCACCATGCAACTGAAGAGTAGGGGCATAACAAGTCAGTGATACACTGAGGGGCCCCACCATGCAACGCATGCCAAGTCAGGACTAAAATCTTCAACTGAATTTGCCTGGAAGCCAATGAAGACTGGATGAAACGGGGGTGATATGGACTGTTCTGGGTGCACCGGTCTAAAGTCTGGCAGCTGCATTTTGTACCATCTGAAGTCTCTTTAGTGTTGACTTGTTGAAAAGAGTGAAGAGAGAATTGCAATAGTCAATACCAGATGAAATTGGTCATTTCCAGATCCAATTTTGACAGCAAATTTGTCACGATGTGTATTTCTGGTCTTGTCATCCTGGTCCGGACAGAAGGATGGCACGGCAGTGCGGCTGGATCAAAAGAGACGTCGGAGAATAAAGTTGCTTTATTACAAGCGAGCATCATTATACAGGACTGCAGTACCTGGAGGAGGTCAAGTCAAAAAAATTAGGCACTCCTAACTTGGAGAAGCCAAACTATCAGTTTTTATATTCCTCCTTCCTGTGTCTGTGTGTGTGCTAAGTAAGAAGAGCGCATCCAGTTTGTGTGTAAGTGTCTGAAAAACAACTGTTATAAGTCATAACTTAAATGTTGGCGTTGGGCTGAACATGTAGTCTCTTCTCAAGGATAGGGCTATCACTTTTGCATTCCCAAAGTCCCAATTGCGGCCTCTTTCCACCTGTGAATATAAAACTAAGGGGCCTTATCTTATTAAGTGCCCTAACTGAAATACCACTACTTAATTAAACTTGGTGGTTTGCTGAATATAAACATTCGCCATATGCAAAATATAATATTATTTTGTTATTATTTGTATTATCTTCCGTGTGTTCTCTCCTGAACAAAAGGCAGTTGTGTCATCCGCAAATAATACTAACTTTAAATCTTTTGTAACTTTACAAATGTGATTTATATAGAGATTGAATTATTGTGGTCCTAGTATTGATCCCTGAGGTACACCACAGGATATATTTAGCGTTGTAGATGTGTGTTCGCCTAGCTTCACGTATTGTTTCCTGTTCGTTAAATAACTTCTTATCCAGTTTAAGACCAACACTCTGATGCCATATCGTTCTAGTTTTTTGATTAAAATATTGTGATTAATTGTGTCAAATGCTTTAGTTAGATACATAAACACTTTTACTATCTATTGCATTGGTAATTTATTCTGTAATTTCAATTAAAGCCATCGAAGTTGAAACATTAGCTGTGTATCCATATTGGTTCTCTTCGAGTATTCTATTTTTGTTTGTGAAACTCTCTAATCTGTTATTGAACAGTTTTTCAATGATTTTAGAAAATTGTGGAAGTAAAGAAAGAGGTCTATAATTTGTAAATTGGTGTTTGTCTCCAGTCTTATAAATTGGTGCAACTTTAGCTATTTTCATTTTAGTATAGAGGTATATATGTATATACTGTAGGTATAAACAGTATAGGTATATATGTATCTAAAGGTATATACACTATAGATATATATACATATGTATATAAAGGTCTATGCACTGTATATATATATATATATATATATATATATATATATATATATATATATATATATATATATATATATATATATATATATATATATATTAATAAGAAGCCAAAAAGTGCAAAAACAATAATGTTCATGTTGGAGGAGTTGTGAATGAGTGCTGGGCCACAACATTAGGTACACCTGCAGACTGCAGCACGGTTTTCATATTTCATTCAGTCACAACTCCTCCAACACAAACATTATTGTATTTGTACTTTTTGCCTTTTTATTAAATAACTTTTTTAAATAGATTCAATCTTGCATGCGGAAAGTTTAAGTGTGGCCTTTAGTTGATATAACACTCCCGTCAGGGGGTGCATTCTACAACGGGGGTGCATTATCCGGCACAACAGCGGCGCATGGACTTCATTTATAAGTAAAGGTAAGACCATAAATCACGTTTTTTTTTTATTAAATGTGCTTTTTTGTGTGCTACAGTTTGTATGTGTAAAGTTAAAGTTAAGTTAAAGTAGCAATGATTGTCACACACACACTAGGTGTAATGAAATGTGTCCTCTGCATTTGACCCATCCCCTTGTTCACCCCCTGGGATTTGAGGGGAGCAGAATCATTTTTGGTGATTTAACCCCCAATTCCAACCCTTGATGCTGAGTGCCAAGCAGGGAAGAATGCTGGTATGAGCTTTTAAACATAACCCGTTAACTGCTGCCAATCAAATGGTGAAAAAGATACTCTTTAGGGTTCATATGTTTGTAAAATCTGACTGTGATGAAGTCAGTGCCTCACCAGCCATGAACCTCACCGCACGTCACTGCTGTATATAGTGATATTATATATACTGTATATAGTGATATTATTGATGTTTTGTTGTCAGATGTTAAAGTGGTATTATTAAATAGGTTTATAATTGTTTGGTTGTCACATGTTAAAGTGGTATTATTAAATAGGTGTACAATTGTTTTGTTGTCAAATGTTAAAGTGGCATTATTATATAGGTGTACAATTGTTTTGTTGTCAAATGTTAAAGTGGTATGCAGACTCTAACTGGCTGAAATAACAGCAGGCAAACCTTCATTGTTCACGTCACTTTAACCACCCTCTCGCATCTCATCCACGTTGCACTCCTCCAAAGCTGAGTGAGCCCCCCAAGAGCAGGGAAAATACATCGGCGTATTAATAATGTGTAAGCCGGGTCCAAAAACAACCCCCTACTGACAAAGATGGAGGAGGCCAAATTAAGCTCGCCACAGGCCTGAAGATGTTTTTAAAATGGGAAGATGCGATCACAAAGCTATTATTATAAATTATTTTCACTGCTTTATTATATTTGAACTCAATCGCATTGATTCAGTCTGAGGGATGCAGCAGGCAATCCATCACGCTGTGTGGTTCCTACAAGGCTATAAATCATGCTCAGTAATTGGTCAGGGAAGAAAAAAATAAAAATAAAAGGAAAAAAAATATATATATATATATATATATATATATATATATATATATATATATTTTTTTTTATTTTTTTTATTTTATTTTTTTATTTATTTTTCTTTTCTATATATGTATTTTTTTAAATGTTTTTATTTTTCTTTTCTATATATATATATATATATATATATATATATATATATATATATATATATATATATATATATATATATATATATATATATATATATATATATATATATATATATATATATATATATATATATATTTTTTTTTTAATTTTAATTTTAATTTTTTTTATTTTTGATACAATGCTCAAGTGAGCAACTCCGAGTCAAACTCAGTCTGGGGAGGATTATGTAACCTGCAGCACAGCAGTGCCGATACCACGGAAACAAGACCCAGAATCCAGCATTCTGTCATGATCCGTGGTCCGGATCATGTTTTGTTATGTTTTGTTAGTTTTAGACTCCATAGTTCCTGTTTTTGTGCACCCTTGTTTGTTTTAGTTACCACGGTTACTTATTAGTTCCACCTGTCTCTGATTAGTGTTCGCCCGCTCACCTGCTTCCCCGAGCACTAATCATGAGGCATTATTTAAGCCTGCCATTCTGTCACGACGGGGTTTCCGCAGCTTACTGCGGGGTTTGTTCTCCCGAAATGCAGACAGACCACTCCGGACATGGCGTGCGGGTAGGAACATGATTTGGACTTTGCTGTTTTATTTTCAATGAAACAGTAGAACATACGTACTCATATAGTAGTACAGTTGGCACAGTACAGTAAACTGACAGTTAATATTTAAACATTTAACATGTGACATTTCTAACTATTTTCAACAGAAATAGTTCATGCACATTCAGATAAATTCTTCAAAATTACAATAAAAAATTTTTGGGCTGTATATATGCGCACTAATTGGCTGAAAGAGCACGCACTTGGCCCGATGATGTCATGTTGTCGATGGAAAAATGCATTTTTAGACAATATGATTTGCCTGAGCGTTGCCTTTTTGCCTTTCCATAAAGAACAATAAATTAGTTTTTAATATAAGTTTGCTGGTTTCAAGAAATGTATATCATTATGTCAAGATAATGGCACTAGCATTTACTTCATTTAAGAATATTTTTCAACATATTGAGCAAAAAGGTCTCTTTTTTTTTGTCTACCAAGAAAAGTGCACTTGTTATTAGTGAGAATATACTTATTTTAAGCTATTTTTGGGTTCATTGAGGTTAGCTCATTTTACTTGTTTTGGAAAGTCTTGACAAGCCAAATTTTCTTATTCTATTGGCAGATAATTTTACTTATGCCGGGTTCACACCAACGGCGCTTGCCACGCTTTAACGCGGCGAGCAAAGCGCCGTCATTTTTGTCAATTTTCCCACAAATATCCCGATCTCCGAAGTAATGTTATGCTTTGATACGCTCTGATACGAATTAGTTGCCGCTTTGAGGGGATGAATTACCGTTCCTCACGATTTGATGCCACTTTGATACGCTTTAAATCACGCTTTGATACGTTTTATTATGCTTTATTGAACTTTATTATGCTTTGATGCGATCCTGGCGCTTTAAATCAGGCTCTGACACGATTATCAAGCTCTGTTGTGCATTGGAATTAATGTGTCACGAACATTATGAACATTAATTTGTAATAATGACTTTGAAGTGTGATATTGTTATGTAATTATGTGCAATTTGGAAGATGCTGTGATTAGTATTTTGTGAATTTGATGAATAAATTGCGTGCGCACACGTAATATAATAAAAAAGAGAAATATGATAAACAAATAAGTAAAAACAAATGTGAAAAACTCAGTATACTAAGTTTTCCCCACGTTTTTTTAGATGTATCTATTTATTTGATTTCTCTTTTTGTTTTATTATATACAGGATAAAACACATAATGTAATAAAAAGGAGAAATATGATAAACAAATAAGTAAAAAAAAAAAAGTGAAAAACTCAGTTTACTGTTTTCCACACATTTTTTATATTCATTTATTTTTTCAATTTCTCTTTTTTTCCGTTATATTATGTTTATTATTTATTATTTATTGTGTTTTATATCCATTTATTTTTTTCAATTTCTCTTCTTTTTTCGTTATATTATGTTTATTATTTATTATTTATTATGTTTTATATTCATTTGTTTTTTCAATTTCTCTTCTTTTTTCCGTTATATTATGTTTATTATTTATTATTTATTATGTTTTATATTCATTTATTTTTTCAATTTCTCTTTTTTTTCCGTTATATTATGTTTATTATCTATTATTTATTATGTTTTATATTCATTTATTTTTTCAATTCCTCTTCTTTTTTCGTTATATTATGTTTATTATTTATTATTTATTATGTTTTATATTCATTTGTTTTTTCAATTTCTCTTCTTTTTTCGTTATATTCTGTTTATTATTTATTATTTATTATGTTTTATATTCATTTATTTTTTCAATTTCTCTTTTTTTTCCGTTATATTATGTTTATTATTTATTATTTATTATGTTTTATATTCATTTATTTTTTCAATTTCTCTTTTTTTTCCGTTATATTATGTTTATTATCTATTATTTATTATGTTTTATATTCATTTATTTTTTCAATTCCTCTTCTTTTTTCGTTATATTATGTTTATTATTTATTATTTATTATGTTTAATATTCATTTATTTTTTCAATTTCTCTTTTTTCCCCCGTTATATTATGTTTATTATTTATTATTTATTATGTTTTTATTCATTTGTTTTTTCAATTCCTCTTCTTTTTTGTTATATTATGTGTATTATTTATTATTTATTATGTTTTATATTAATTTGTTTTTTCAATTTTCTCTTTTTTTCCCCGTTATATTATGTTTATTATTTATTATTTATTATGTTTTGTATTCATTTATTTTTTTCAATTTCTCTTTTTTTTCCGTTATATTATGTTTATTATTTATTATTTATTATGTTGTATATCTTCATTTCTTTTATTTCTTTGTCATCTTAATAAATATCTATCTTTCATTTCTCATGCTAGTTGACAATAATAAAAGGCATTTCTTTCATTTTTTACAGCCAGTGTCACTAGTCAATATCACAGTCACTTCCTATTTGTACTTGTAGACTGGGGTCCGCGCTTTGAACCAAGATCTGTTAAGCTTTCCTACGCTTTTGAGTCAAGCTTTGCTGAGCTTTCTCAGGCTCTGATACGCTCTCGGCACTTTATTCCATCCTTGACAGAGCCGTTTAACATTTTTTGGCGAACTTGCCGCATGTCCCGCTTCACATTATAGTTCAAGTAAAATACCCCTCATTTTTGTATTTTTTTTTGTCTTGTTTTTGAACACTGACTTTTTGCCGTGTGACTGAGGAGTCACTCCCAGGAGGTCCACATGGCGAAAGCTGTGGATGGTGACACTCCATCACTCACACCGCTCATCTCTCCTCCCACAACACAACACGGTGCAGCGAAGACTCACTACCAAGTTGGCACGGCGCTCGCGAGCCTCGCCGTCTAATTGGAAAGCGTGCCGCATCACGCTGGACTTTAATTGCGGTCGCCATAGAAACTGCACAAAGGAAAATGATTTAACGGTGGACTGGTGACGGATTTGTGGAATAATAATGAGCGGCCTGTGATGGTGTGCGGCCATGTGACTCCCGCGATACCTACCGCCTTTGCAATCTGGCGTCGGTGCTTTATGCAATGAACCCAAAATTGAGACCGTTTTTGGTGTGCAAACTGCAAGTCTCCCATCTCTTCCTGCAGAGCTAAGTTTAGATTTGTCTTCGGCAGGGTGAGAAGTTGCTCAAGTTCACACTCGTGGGTTCCGTGCTGCTCTGGTTATGTTTTCTGCTGCCTCCTCTGCTCACTGCGGAACAACATGAAGCATATGTGCGTGCAGAGAACAACTATTGGGCTGTTGAAGGTCATTTCTGAGTTTTACGGACCGGATTATAAGGCGCATTAAAGGGGTCATATTATTATTAATTTTTTCTGAATGGAAAAGACATCCTTGTGGTCTACATCAGTGTTTTTCAACCACTAAATTCACCTATTTGGGTTAAAAATATTTTTTGCAAAGCAGTAATTATGGTCCGCAAATGATGTGTTGTTGTTGTTGAGTGTCGGTGCTGTCTAGAGCTCGGCAGAGTAACCGTGTAATACTCTTCCATATCAGTAGGTGGCAGCAGGTAGCTTTGTAGGTGTCGGAAACAGCGGGAGGCAGGGTGCAGGTAAAAAGGTGTCTAATGCTTAAACCAAACATAAAAAAAAGGTGAGTGCCCCTAAGAAAAGGCATTGAAGCTTAAAGGCCTACTGAAAGCCACTACTACCGACCACGCAGTCTGATAGTTTATATATCAATGATGAAATCTTAACATTATAACACATGCCAATACGGCCGGGTTAACTTATAAAGTGACATTTTAAATTTGCCGCTAAACTTCCGGTTCGAAACGCCTCAGAGGATGACGTATGCGCGTGACGTAGCCCGGCGAACACGGGTATGCCTTCCACATTGAAGCCAATACGAAAAAGCTCTGTTTTCATTTCATAATTCCACAGTATTCTGGACATCTGTGTTCGTGAATCTGTTGCAATCATGTTCATTGCATTATGGAGAAAGAAGCTGAGCAAGCAAAGAAGAAAGTTGTCGGTGCGAAATGGACGTATTTTTCGAACGTAGTCAGCAACAACAGTACACAGCCGGCGCTTCTTTGTTTACATTCCCGGAAGATGCAGTCAAGATGGAAGAACTCGGATAACAGAGACTCTAACCAGGAGGACTTTTGACTTCGATACACAGACGCCTGTAGAGAACTGGGACAACACAGACTCTTACCAGGATTACTTTGATTTGGATGACAAAGACGCAGACGTGCTACTGTGAGTATGCAGCTTTGGCTTCTAAACATTTGATCGCTTGACCGTATGTGCGCAACTTTTTTTTGCGTATGTACGTAACTTTTTTTTAAATATATAAGCTTTATGAACCTTGGGTTAGGTGAACGGTCTTTTGGGCTGAGTGATTGTGTGTGTTGATCAGGTGTTTGAATTGTATTGGCGTGTTCTATGGAGCTAGGAGCTAGCATAGGAGCTAGCATAGGAGCTAGGAGCTAGCATAACAAACACGCAGGTGTTTTTATGCAGGATTAATTTGTGGCATATTAAATATAAGCCTGGTTGTGTTGTGGCTAATAGAGTATATATATGTCTTGTGTTTATTTCCTGTTGTAGTCATTCCCAGCTGAATATCAGGTCACCCCCGCCTCTCACAGCATCTTCCCTATCTGAATAGCTTCAACTCCCCACTAGTCCTTCACTTGCACTTTCCTCATCCACAAATCTTTCATCCTCGCTCAAATTAATGGGGAAATCGTCGCTTTCTCGGTCCGAATCTCTCTCACTTCATGCGGCCATCATTGTAAACAATAGGGAACTTTGCGTATATGTTCAACTGACTACGTCACGCTACTTCCGGTAGGGGCAAGCCTTTTTTTTATCAGATACCAAAAGTTGCAATCTTTATCGTCGTTGTTCTATACTAAATCCTTTCAGCAAAAATATGGCAATATCGCGAAATGATCAAGTATGACACATAGAAAAGATCTGCTATCCCCGTTTAAATAAAAAAAAATCATTTCAGTAGGCCTTTAAGGAAGGCTATGCAGAACGAAACTAAAACTGAACTGGCTACAAAGTCGACAAAAACAGAATGCTGGACGACAGCAAAGACTTACTGGGGAGCAAAGACGGCGTCCACAATGTACATCCGAACATGACGTGACACTCAACAATGTCCCCGCAAAGAAGGATTAAAAACAACTGAAATATTCTTGATTGCTAAAACAAAGTAGATGCGGGAAATGCAGGTGAAAAGGTATGTAATGCTTGAACCAAAAATGAACGAAAGGGAAAGGAAAAGGCAAAGGGTATGCAAAATGAAAGTAAAACTGAACTGGCTACAAAGTAAACAGAAACAGAATGCTGGACGACAGCAAAGACTTACTGGGGAGCAAAGACGGCGTCCACAATGTACATCCGAACATGACGTGACACTCAACAATGTCCCCGCAAAGAAGGATTAAAAACAACTGAAATATTCTTGATTGCTAAAACAAAGTAGATGCGGGAAATGCAGGTAAAAAGGGTATATAATGTTTCAACCAAGAATGAACGAAAGGGAAAGGAAAAGGCAAAGGCTATGCAAAATGAAAGTAAAACTGAACTGGCTACAAAGTAAACAGAAACAGAATGCTGGACGACAGCAAAAACTTACGGCGTCCACAAAGTACATCCGTGCATGACATGACGATCAACAATGTCCACAAGACAAGAACGTCATCGTCTGCTGGGGTGGGGGTGAGCATGGCCAGAGACAGGAGCAGACCCAACAAAGCAACCAAGGGAGCCGACTCCACCAGCGGCCCGCACCACCAACTCTCGGCCAGTGTCCGGTCCGCATGGATGAGCCAGGATACGTCCAAAGAACCCGAGGTGTCCGATAACTGCTCATTCAACCAAGACACTCTCATTCAATAGATAATCCAATAGTACTGTGTAATCTGATTACATGTAAACACACTGCATCTCAGTAAGTTCATCAATAATATCTAGATAACACTTTACCATAAACAGAATATGAACTAAAATTCATTGTATAACATTGATGCTAATGCTAATGCTAATGTTAATGCTAACTTTAATGTCTACACATATCTCTTATGTGTGACTGCCATCATATTGCAGTCTACATGTATCTCTTATGTGCGACTGCCATCATATTGCAGTCTACACATATCTTTTATGTGTGACTGCCATCATATTGAAGTCTACACGTATCTCTTATGTGCGACTGCCATTATATTGCAGTCTACACGTATCTCTTATGTGCGACTGCCATCATATTGCAGACTACACGTATCTCTTATGTGTGACTGCCATCATATTGCAGTCTACACGTATCTCTTATGTGCGACTGCCATCATATTGCAGTCTACACGTATCTCTTATGTGCGACTGCCATCATATTGCAGTCTACACGTATCTCTTATGTGCGACTGCCATCATATTGCAGTCTACACGTATCTCTTATGTGCGACTGCCATCATATTGCAGTCTAAACGTATCTCTTATGTGTGACTGCCATCATATTGCAGTCTACACGTATCTCTTATGTGTGACTGCCATCATATTGCAGTCTAAACGTATCTCTTATGTGTGACTGCCATCATATTGCAGTCTACACGTATCTCTTATGTGTGACTGCCATCATAGTGCAGTCTACACGTATCTCTTATGCGTGACTGCCATCATATTGCAGTCTACACGTATCTCTTATGGGTGACTGCCATCATATTGCAGTCTACACGTATCTCTTATGTGCGACTGCCATCATATTGCAGTCTACACGTATCTCTTATGGGTGACTGCCATCATATTGCAGTCTACACGTATCTCTTATGTGTGACTGCCATCATATTGCAGTCTACACGTATCTCTTATGTGCGACTGCCATCATATTGCAGTCTACATGTATGTCTTATGTGCGACTGCCATCATATTGCAGTCTACACGTATCTCTTATGTGCGACTGCCATCATATTGTAGTCTACACGTATCTCTTATGTGCGACTGCCATCATATTGCAGTCTACACGTATCTCTTATGTGCGACTGCCATCTGATTGCAGTCTACACGTATCTCTTATGTGCGACTGCCATCATATTGCAGTCTACACGTATCTCTTATGTGCGACTGCCATCATATTGCAGTCTACACGTATCTCTTATGTGTGACTGCCATCATATTGCAGTCTAAAAGTAACTCTTATGTGCGACTGCCATCATATTGCAGTCTACACGTATCTCTTATGTGCGACCGCCATCATATTGCAGTCTACACGTATCTCTTATGTGCGACTGCCATCATACTGCAGTCTACACGTATCTCTTATGTGCGACTGACATCATATTGCAGTCTACTTGTATCTCTTATGTGCAACTGCCATCATATTGCAGTCTACACGTATCTCTTATGTGTGACTGCCATCATATTGCAGTCTAAACGTATCTCTTATGTGCGACTGCCATCATATTGCAGTCTACACGTATCTCTTATGTGCGACCGCCATCATATTGCAGTCTACACGTATCTATTATGTGCGACTGCCATCATATTGCAGTCTACACGTATCTCTTATGTGCGACTGCCGTCATACTGCAGTCCACACATATCTCTTATGTGCGACTGCCATCATATTGCAGTCTACACGTATCTCTTATGTGCGACTGCCAATCATATTGCAGTCTAGACGTATCTCTTATGTGCGACTGCCATCATACTGCAGTCTACACGTATCTCTTATGCGCGACTACCATCATATTGCAGTCTACACGTATCTCTTATGTTCGACTGCCATCATATTGCAGTCTACACATATCTCTTATGTGCGACTGCCATCATATTGCAGTCTACACGTATCTCTTATGTGTGACTGCCATCATATTGCAGTCTAAACGTATGTCTTATGTGCGACTGCCATCATATTGCAGTCTACACGTATCTCTTATGTGCGACTGCCATCATATTGCAGTCTACACGTATCTCTTATGTGCGACTGCCATCATACTGCAGTCTACACGTATCTCTTATGTGCGACTGCCATCATATTGCAGTCTACACGTATCTCTTATGTGCGACTGCCATCATATTGCAGTCTACACGTATCTCTTATGTGTGATTGCCATCATATTGCAGGTTACACGTATATCTTATGTGCGACTGCCATCATATTGCAGTCTACACGTATCTCTTATGTGCGACTGCCATCATACTGCAGTCTACACGTATCTCTTATGTGCGACTGCCATCATATTGCAGTCTACACGTATCTCTTTTTGGTGACTGCCATCATATTGCAGTCTACACGTATCTCTTATGTGTGACTGCCATCATATTGCAGTCTACACATATCTCTTATGTGTGACTGCCATCATACTGCAGTCTACACGTATCTCTTTTGTGTGACTGCCATCATATTGCAGTCTACACGAATCTCTTATGTGCGACTGCCATCATATTGCAGTCTACACGTATCCCTTATGTGCGACTGCCATCATATTGCAGTGTACACATATCTCTTATGGGCGACTGCCATCATATTGCAGTCTAAACATATCTCTTATGTGCGACTGCCATCATATTGCAGTCTACATGTATCTCTTATGTGCGACTGCCATCATATTGCAGTCTACACGTATCTCTTATGTGTGACTGCCATCATATTGCAGTCTACACGTATCTCTTATGTGCGACCGCCATCATATTGCAGTCTGAACGTATCTCTTATGTGCGACTGCCATCATATTGCAGTCTACATGTATCTCTTATGTGCGACCGCCATCATATTGCAGTCTGAACGTATCTCTTATGTGCGACTGCAATCATATTGCAGTCTAAACGTATCTCTTATGTGTGACTGCCATCATATTGCAGTCTAAAAGTAACTCTTATGTGCGACTGCCTTCATATTGCAGTCTAAATGTATCTCTTATGTGTGACTGCCATCATATTGCAGTCTAAAAGTAACTCTTATGTGCGACTGCCTTCATATTGCAGTCTACACGTATCTCTTATGTGCGACTGCCATCATATTGCAGTCTACACGTATCTCTTATGTGCGACTGCCATCATACTGCAGTCTACACGTATCTCTTATGTGCGACTGCCATCATATTGCAGTCTACACATATCTCTTACGTGTGACTGCCAATCATATTGCAGTCTACACGTAGCTCTTATGTGCGACTGCCATCATATTGCAGTCTACACGTATCTCTTATGTGCGACTGCCATCATATTGCAGTCTACACGTATCTCTTATGGGTGACTGCCATCATATTGCAGTCTACACGTATCTCTTATGTGCGACTGCCATCATATTGCAGTCTACATGTATCTCTTATGTGTGACTGCCATCATACTGCAGTCTACACCTATCTCTTATGTGCGACTGCCATCATATTGCAGTCTACACGTATCTCTTATGTGCGACTGCCATCATATTGCAGTCTAAACGTATCTCTTATGTGCGACTGCCATCATATTACAGTCTACATGTATCTCTTATGTGCGACTGCCATCATATTGCAGTCTACACGTATCTCTTATGTGCGACCGCCATCATATTGCAGTGTACACGTATCTATTATGTGCGACTGCCATCATATTGCAGTCTACACGTATCTCTTATGTGTGACTGCCATCATATTGTAGCCTACACATATCTCTTACGTGTGACTGCCAATCATATTGCAGTCTACACGTATCTCTTATGTGCGACTGCCATCATATTGCAGTCTAAACGTATCTCTTATGTGCGACTGCCATCATATTGCAGTCTACACGTATCTCTTATGGGCGACTGCCATCATACTGCAGTCTACACGTAGCTCTTATGTGCGACTGCCATCATATTGCAGTCTACACGTATCTCTTATGTGCGACTGCCATCATATTGCAGTCTACACGTATCTCTTATGTGCGACTGCCATCATATTGCAGTCTAAACGTATCTCTTATGTGTGACTGCCATCATATTGCAGTCTACACGTATCTCTTATGGGCGACTGCCATCATACTGCAGTCTACACGTAGCTCTTATGTGCGACTGCCATCATATTGCAGTCTACACGTATCTCTTATGTGCGACTGCCATCATATTGCAGTCTACACGTATCTCTTAAGTGTGACTGCCATCACATTGCAGTCTACACGTATCTCTTATGGGTGACTGCCATCATACTGCAGTCTACACGTAGCTCTTATGTGCGACTGCCATCATATTGCAGTCTACACGTATCTCTTATGTGCGACTGCCATCATATTGCAGTC
>NC_084734.1:7286410-7333910 GCF_033978785.1 Entelurus aequoreus
TCTTTTTAACTTCTATATTGTATATCCTTATTTGAGACCAGCCTTTATACTCGAAGTTATCCAATTTCTCTTGCTTGTTTTCAGCATAACTATCTGTGTCGTTATATTAAGTGAAATGTTTGATGTTTATCCCCGTTTCGTTACCTGAATTACTCTGATTTTGATAGACGAAAAGCAGGATGTCACACCCGGTAGTGTTCCCTGACGGACTGGTGCTTGGGCGTGTTCTACTGTCTTTGTGTCTCAGTTCATCCTTCCTGACGACAGTGACTGACAAGTGTCTAAGAACAAACAGCGGACTTTAAATAGACTGGGTCAAAGGGGATAGCAAGACTTATTTTTTGACCTATGCAGTGTGATTAATTACGGGGGACACAATAGCTATTACCGTGGTAATAACCTCTATATTTGTTACAACGCAACCTGAACCATTGGTGTCGGATGCAGACAACATACTATGGTAAGTGGTGCCCATCGTCCCTTTTATGTTGTTTTGGGGGTTGACCTGACTGATACAGACTCTAATTATTAAAATTAATGTCCTTGAGAGGGCGTTAACTACCTCTACACCCTCTGTAGCACCTAAAGTACCACCCCACCTTGGTGGTGTTTCAAAGGCTCTCACATCTGTGCGTGCTAATGACATCACCACCGAAGGCCTGGTAACTTTGACCTTAGGAGCGGGTACAGGTAAACCTGTGGCTCAGGTGGATGCCAAAACCTGGGTGACTGTGTTGCTTGTTCCGCTGGACGTCCTTTTCCCCACACTTACCCCGCTCCTTTTAAGTTGACTGACATAAATGGCTCAAACTGTCTTATTTCCTTGTTCTCTGAACCCACGCCACCAGGGTGCGATTTGTTGGCTAGTGTGTACCCTCCTGTTGACAATTCCACCCGACTTCTTCCATTTGTGGCCCAAAAGCTGAATTACACGTGTTTTCAATTCAAAGGACCCTCTTCGTCCCCCAACAAATTGGGTGACATTAACCCTTCCTGGTGCACCACACTGATAGATGGCTCAAGGATAGGCCCTTGGGCACGAGCTGACTTATTCTGGTATTGTGGGGAGCACAGATTGTACATTAGAATCCCAACGTTATCCGTAGGGCTTTGTGCTATGGTTAGACTGGTGACCCCACTCACCCTAGTGGGTACCAAATTAACTCCCCTTGTAACTCCTGTCTCAGCGGCCTCTCTAACTTCTTGCCGACGCCGTCATGTTTTATCTCGAAGGAGTGTAAAGGGCTCCTTTGATCTGATGAGAAACCCTGATGGTGTTTACTTTGATGCAATTGGACAACCAAGAGGGGTCCCCTCACAGCACAAATTGTGGTGTGAATCCTGTGCAGGTTTCGAGAACCTTCCTATCATTGGTGCTATTTTCCCTGTGACTGCTACTAAAAATGTAGAACGCATTAACTATGTTTTTTATAATCTGTTGAGACTGACCAACCTGACTTGTGACGCCGTTGAGGGACTTACTGAACAACTTGCCCCGACCTCCCTCATGGCCATCCAGAACCGCATAGCCCTTGACCGCATCCTAGCCAAGGAAGAAGGTGTGTGTGTGCAATGTTTGGTGACCAATGCTGTACCTTCATTCCTAACAATGCTGCCCCCGTTGGCTCGGTCCAGAGCGCCTTAGAAGGCCTCAGAGCCTAAGAACTTACTGAAGTTTCCGGTGTCTCTGACCCCTTTAAAGATTGGCTTCATAACACCTTTGGCAGGTGGTCTGACCTAATTAAGTTAGCCCTGGTCTCCATTGGAGTTTTCTTGGCCGTCATAACCTCATGCGGATGCTTTATTGCCCCTTGTGCTAGGTCTCTATGCACCCGCATCATTGTTAGAGCTGTCAAAGGTCAACCCCACCCTGGTTCTGGGCTTGCTATGTCACTGAAGGGGGTCAAGCATAGTGGTGACTTTCAGGGACCGTTAGTTTCCTTCCCTGACAATGACGACATTGACGTTGACTCCCTCCTTCTCTCTCCCATGTAACTATGGTTTGATTGTTTATCGGTAGCTTGCTCGAAAACCAAAACAGCACCTACTTTAATGTGGGGCGTGCTTTAGAGGTGTTGCTCTCGTAGGAGAGATCTTTTGGATAAGATCTGAAGGGGGATTGTAGATAATGCATATGTTTAAGAGCTATTTCTTTTATTCATAATCATGTTTGAATCAGCTCATTTCTTTCCTTAATTTTACTCTGTATACTAGTTTCTCTTTGTCTTCAGATTGCCTGGTTAGATAGGGTCGTAAACCATCAGGAATGTGAACACAACCCCCAAGTCTCTCTTCTTATCAGTGTTGGGGGGAGGGGAAAGGCGGGCTTTCTTTGTGTGAAAAGAGTTGCTTTTGGCCTGTGGAATGCCAGATCAACTTGGGCTGCGCATTTGTATGTGTTGTTCGAGGCTGGTCTCATTATTGCCAAAGCTTTGACAATAAAATTACAAAATACCTATTCTGTGCTTGGTGGTACGTTTGAGTTCAGTTGATATGTCATTAAGGAACTTGGGACTGACCAGCGTTTTACATCCCACTTGGAGGAACATCTGGTCAAACGCAACAATATATATATATATATATATATATATATATATATATATATATATATATATATATATATATATATATATATATATATATATACATATATATATATATATATATATATATATATATATATATATATATATATATATATATATATATATATATATATATATATATATATATATATATATTTTATTTACATAAAAGAAATACTTGAATTTCAGTGTTCCGGTGGCTATCCATTAGATGGCAGTATTGTCCTGTTCAACTTCTCCGTTCATGATGAGTATATCATTTTGGCCACCGTGTTCAATGGAAAAGTCTGTTCTACATATGTACAGGCAACATACACCCTCCCCTTCGAACTGTCCTGGATGAACTGAAATTCTTGTTTCCATTCGTTTTGGAACTTGCAAGCGTATTTCTTTCATCTTGCTCGTCGACGGCGTCGCCATGTCTGTAATTTCCGCATTGAGCTGGAGGGGGCGTGGCCTCCAGCTCCGGCTGAATACCGGGAGTTTGTCGGGAGAAAATCTCTGCCGGGAGGTTGTCGGGAGAAGTTGGCAAGTATGCGACATGACGACGCGCGATCATGCCCGTTAAAAAATAAATAAAAAAAGAGAACCGGTACTTTTTAGAGGCGGTATTGTACCGATTATGATTAATTGGTATCGTGGTACTTTAGCAGCGGTATACCGTACAACCCTACAAGCATGTGGGAAACCAATAATATAACATTAGGTGTAGCAATACAAGCTAAGACAAGGTAATCAAATCATCATTTGATTGTTCAGCTGCTTCTCACTTCTCCTGGTGCATAACGGAGTCGGGTGTGCAGCACCACCTGAGACTGTGGTTGCCAGCATCGCAGTATCAAAGTAAGTGCGGGGTTTGATCCCGCTACTCCTGATTGTTACCAACCCAATGAGCCTCGTTAAGCGGGAATGAAGCCCTCATTTGCAGCTGATGTTCCTCCAGTGCGACGTCCTCATAAACACTGAACAGTGACTCATTCCACTCATACAGACTGCACTCGTTTTCTTGAGATATTCACCTAAATTGAACACTGGAATGGCACGCTTGACAGCAATGGTGCAAAAAAGAAGTGTCTCACCTCTGACATTTAATAATCCCTCAGGGAGACATGCATCATTGATGCACACGAGACAGTCTCTCTCCACGTGAGCCTCAATAAGGATGGTCTCCATGTTGTATGCTCTATATCAGGGGTCACCAACCTTTTTGAAAGCAAGAGCTACTTCTTGGGTACTGATTAATGCGAAGGGCTACCAGTTTGATACACACTTCAATAAATTGCCAGAAATAGCCAATTTGCTCAATTTACCTTTAATTCTATGTTGTTATGAATAATTAATGATATTTACACTTAATTGAACGGTTTAAAAGAGGAGAAAAAACGAAAAAAATGACAATTAAATTTTGAAACATAGTTTATCTTCAATTTCGACTCTTTAAAATTCAAAATTCAACTGAAAAAAAGAAGAAAAAAGCTAGACTAAACTTTGAATCTTTTTGAAAAAATTAAAAAAATAATTTATGGAAAGCGCTTTGAGTACCTTGAAGGTAGAAAAGCGCTATACAAGTACAACCCATTTATCATTTATATTTATTTAACATCATTAGTAATTTTTCCTGATTAAGATTAATTTTAGAATTTTGATGACATGTTTTAAATAGGTTAAAATCCAATATGCACTTTGTTAGAATATATAACAAATTGGACGAAGCTATATTTCTAACAAAGACAAATCGTTATTTCTTCTAGATTTTCCAGAACAACAATTTTAAAAGAAATTCAAAAGACTTTGAAATAAGATTTAAATTTGATTGTACAGATTTTCTAGATTTGCCAGACTAATTTTTTTGAATTTTAATCATGATAAGTTTGAAGAAATATTTCACGAAGCTGAAATGAAGAATTAAATTAAAATGTATTTATTATTCTTTACAAAAAAAAAAAAAAAATGTACTTGAACATTGATTTAAATTGTCAGGAAATAAGAGGAAGGAATTTAAAAGGTAAAAAGGTATATGTGTTTAAAAATCCTAAAATCATTTTTAAGGTTGTATTTTTTCCTCTAAAATTGTCTTTCTGAAAGTTATAAGAAGCAAAGTAAAAAAAAATAATGAATTTATTTAAACAAGTGAAGACCAAGTCTTTAAAATATTTTCTTGGATTTTCAAATTCTATTTGAGTTTTGTCTCTCTTAGAATTAAAAATGTCGAGCAAAGCGACACCAGCTTGCTGGTAAATAAATACAATTTAAAAAATAGAGGCAGCTCACTGGTAAGTGCTGCTATTTGAGCTATTTTTAGAACAGGCCAGCGGGCTACTCATCTGGTCCTTACGGGCTACCTGGTGCCCGCGGGCACCGCGTTGGTGACCCTTGATCTATATAGTTGTTCATTATTCATCCACTGATGCAGACTGATGATCTCGGCACTAAAATCACTACACTTTTGGACTCTTTGGGAGGGTTTCCACCACACATTTGGACCACAGGAACAAGGCTACTTGCTGACGTCTTTGGCTTAAACCAGTGGTTCTTAACCTGGGTTGGATGGAACCCTAGGGGTTCGGTGAGTCGGGCTCAGGGGTTCGGCGGAGGTCAAAACACACCCGACTCATCGTGTAAATACAAACTTCTCCCTATCGGCGTATTATGGATACGGCAACAGCTAACTGATTTGCAGGTGTGTAATTTGTTGTGAGTTTATGTATTGTGTTGCTTTTGTTGTTTGAACAAGGTGATGTTCATGCACGCTTCATTTTGTGCACCAGTAATAAAACATGGTAACACTTTAGTATGGGGAACATATTCAGCATTAATTAGTTGCTTATTAACATGCAAATTAGTAACATATTGGCTCTTAACTAGTCATTATTAAGTACTTATTAATGCCTTATTATAACCCTAACCCTCTAACCCTGACCCTAACCCTAACCAAATAACTCTAAATTAAGTCTTTATTACTTAAAATATGTTCCCCTAATGTCCAAATAACTCTAAATTAAGTCTTTGTTACTTAGAATATGTTCCCCTATTGTCCAAAAAACTCTTAATTAAGTCTTTGTTACTTAGAATATGTTCCCCTAGTGTCCAAATAACTCAAAATTAAGTCTTTGTTACTTAGAATATGTTCCCATATTGTCCAAATAACTCTAAATTTAGTCTTTATTACTTAGAATATGTTCCCCTAGTGTCCAAATAACTCTAAATTAAGTCTTTGTTACTTAGAATATGTTCCTGAGTGTCCAAATAACTCTAAATTAAGTCTTTGTTACTTAAAATAAGTTCCCCTAGTGTCCAAATAACTCTGAATTAAGTCTTTGTTACTTAGAATATGTTCCCCTATTGTCCAAAAAACTCTTAATTAAGTCTTTGTTACTTAGAATATGTTCCCCTAGTGTCCAAATAACTCTAAATTAAGTCTGTGTTACTTATGTTATGTTCCCCTAGTGTCCAAATAACTCTAAATTAAATATTTGTTACTTAGGTTATGTTCCCCTAGTGTCCAAATAACTCTAAATTAAGTCTTTGTTACTTAGAATATGTTCCCCGAGAGTCCAAATAACTCAAATTAAGTCTTTGTTACTTAGAATATGTTCCCATAGTGTCCAAATAACTCTAAATTTAGTCTTTGTTACTTAGAATATGTTCCCCTAGTGTCCAAATAACTCTAAATTAAGTCTTTGTTACTTAGAATATGTTCCCCGAGTGTCCAAATAACTCTAAATTAAGTCTTTGTTAGTTAGAATATGTTCCCCTAGTGTCCAAATAACTCTAAATTAAATCTTTGTTACTTAGGTTATGTTCCCCTAGTGTCCAAATAACTCAAAAATTAAGTATTTGTTAGTTAGAATATGTTCCCCGAGTGTCCAAATAAATCTAAATTAAGTCTTTGTTACTTAGGTTATGTTCCCAGAGTGTCCAAATAACTCTAAATTAAGTCTTTGTTACTTAGAATATGTTCCACTCGTGTCCAAATAACTCTAAATTAAGTCTTTGTTACATAAAATATGTTCCCAGAGTGTCCAAATAACTCTAAATTAAGTCTTTGTTACTTAAAATAAGTTCCCCTAGTGTCCAAATAACTCAAAATTAAGTCTTTGTTAGTTAGAATATGTTCCCGGAGTGTCCAAATAACTATAAATTAAGTCTTTGTTACTTAAAATAAGTTCCCCTAGTGTCCAAATAACTCTAAATTAAGTCTTTGTTACTTAAAATATGTTCCCCTATTGTCCAAAAAACTCTTAATTAAGTCTTTGTTACATAGAATGTGTGCCCCTAGTGTCCAAATAACTCTAAATTAAGTCTTTGTTACTTAGAATATGTTCCCAGAGTGTCCAAATAACTCTAAATTAAGTTTTTGTTACTTAGAATATGTTCCCCTAGTGTCCAAATAACTCTAAATGAAGTCTTTGTTACTTAGAATATGTTCCCCTAGTGTCCAAATAACTCAAATTAAGTCTTTGTTACTTAGAATATGTTCCCCTAGTGTCCAAATAACTCTAAATTAAGTCTTTGTTACTTAGAATATGTTCCCAGAGTGTCCAAATAACTCTAAATTAAGTCTTTATTACTTAGAATATGTTCCACTCGTGTCCAAATAACTCTAATTTAAGTCTTTGTTACTTATAATATGTTCCCAGAGTGTCCAAATAAATCTAAATTAAGTCTTTCTTACTTAGAATATGTTCCCCTAGTGTCCAAATAACTCTAAATGAAGTCTTTCTTACTTAGAATATGTTCCCCTAGTGTCCAAATAACTCTAAATTAAGTCTTTGTTAGTTAGAATATGTTCCCCTAGTGTCCAAATAACTCAAATTAAGTCTTTGTTACTTAGAATATGTTCCCCTAGTGTCCAAATAACTCTAAATGAAGTCTTTCTTACTTAGAATATGTTCCCCTAGTGTCCAAATAACTCTAAATTAAGTCTTTGTTACTTAGAATGTGTTCCCCTAGTGTCCAAATAACTCTAAATTAAGTCTTTGTTAGTTAGAATATGTTCCCCGAGTGTCCGAATAACTCTAAATTAAATCTTTGTCACTTAGGTTATGTTCCCCTAGTGTCCAAATAACTCAAAATTAAGTATTTGTTAGTTAGAATATGTTCCCCGAGTGTCCAAATAACTCTAAATTAAATCTTTGTCACTTAGGTTATGTTCC
The DNA here is from genome assembly GCF_033978785.1 of Entelurus aequoreus. Classification (NCBI taxonomy): domain Eukaryota; kingdom Metazoa; phylum Chordata; class Actinopteri; order Syngnathiformes; family Syngnathidae; genus Entelurus; species Entelurus aequoreus. The sequence goes on from NC_084734.1 coordinate 7,294,152, forward strand.
CCTAGTGTCCAAATAACTCAAAATTAAGTATTTGTTAGTTAGAATATGTTCCCCGAGTGTCCAAATAACTCTAAATTAAATCTTTGTCACTTAGGTTATGTTCCCCTAGTGTCCAAATAACTCAAAATTAAGTATTTGTTAGTTAGAATATGTTCCCCGAGTGTCCAAATAACTCTAAATTAAGTCTTTGTTACTTAAAATATGTTCCCCTAGTGTCCAAAAAACTCTAAATTAAGTCATTTTACTTAGAATATGTTCCCCTAGTGTCCAAATAACTCTAAATGAAGTCTTTGTTACTTAGAATATGTTCCCCTAGTGTCCAAATAACTCTAAATGAAGTCTTTGTTTCTTAGAATATGTTCCCCTAGTGCAGGGGTCGGCAACCCAAAATGTTGAAAGAGCCATATTGGACCAAAAATACAAAAACAAATCTGTCTGGAGCCGCAAAAAATTAAAAGCCATATTACATACAGATAGTGTGTCATGAGATATAAATTGAATTAAGATGACTTAAAGGAAACTAAATGACCTCAAATATAGCTACAAATGAGGCATAATGCTGCAATATGTACATATAGCTAGCCTAAATAGCATGTTAGCATCGATTAGCTTGCAGTCATGCACTGACCAAATATGTCTGACTAGCACTCCACACAAGTCAATAACATCAACAAAACTCACCTTTGTGTATTCACGCACAACGTTAAAAGTGTGGTGGACAGAATGAGACAGAAAAAGAAGTGGCATAAAACACGTCTTAGAAAGTCGGAGAAAGTTATACTTGTAAACAAACTACGGTGAGTTCAAGGACCGCCAAAATTAGTAGGACAAAACGGCGCTCGCCAAATACTCGAATCAGTGAAGCATGTTTAATATAAAGAGTGTGCTTTATAACAATTAGGGAGGTTTGCGTCATGTTTGTCCTCCTACGGAAACCATATTAAAACAAACAAAAAAATTTTTCCTCATCTTTTTCCATTTTTCATACATTTTTAGAAAAGCTCCTGAGAGCCACTAGGGCGGCACTAAAGAGCCGCATGCGGCTCTAGAGCCGCGGGTTGCCGACCCCTGCCCTAGTGTCCAAATAAATCTAAATTAAGTCTTTGTTACTTAGAATATGTTCCCCTAGTGTCCAAATAACTCAAATTAGGTCTTTTTTACTTAGAATATGTTCCCATAGTGTCCTAATAACTCTAAATTAAATCTTTGTTACTTAGGTTATGTTCCCCTAGTGTCCAAATAACTCAAAATTAAGTATTTGTTAGTTAGAATATGTTCCCCGAGTGTCCAAATAAATCTAAATTAAGTCTTTGTTACTTAGAATATGTTCCCCTAGTGTCCAAATAACTCTAAATTTAGTCTTTGTTACTTAGAATATGTTCCCCTATTGTCCAAAAAACTCTTAATTAAGTCTTTTTTACTTAGAATGTGTTCCCCTAGTGTCCAAATAACTCTAAATTAAGTTTTTGTTACTTAGAATATGTTCCCCTAGTGTCCAAAAAACTCTAAATTAAGTCTTTGTTACTTAGAATGTGTTCCCCGAGTGTCCAAATAACTCTAAATTAAGTCTTTGTTACTTAGAATGTGTTCCCTGAGTGTCCAAATAACTCTAAATTAAGTCTTTGTTACTTATAATGTGTTCCCCGAGTGTCCAAATAACTCTAAATTAAGTCTTTGTTACTTAAAATATGTTCCCCTAGTGGCCAAATAACTCTAAATTCAATCTTTGTTACTTAGGTTATGTTCCCCTAGTGTCCAAATAACTGTAAATTAAGTCTTTGTTACTTAGAATATGTTCCCTTAGTGTCCAAATAACTCTAAATTAAATCTTTGTTACTTAGGTTATGTTAGGTTCATGTTTCATGTCCTAAGTTTTTTGCCTTAGCTTCCGCATGCGATAGGCACGCTTGCCTTCGGGTTGTTTTCTGTTTTTTTGTACTTGGTTGAGTGTTAGTTGAATAATTAAATATGTTCTTACCTTCACACCTTGTCCGGAATAGTCCGATTGCTTACCGGGAGAACAAACCTCGCAGTAAGCTGCAACCCCTCAGTCATGACAAAACCACGGTTTTATAATCCGCAGAGTTCAAAGCGCAGAGCTTATAGTCCGTAAAATACGGTAATGGGGACATTTCCGTACAATCAATGAACATCAGCTCTCATTTCAAATTGATCCAACAAGACAGGGGTGGGCAATTAATTTTTACCGGGGGCCGCATGAGCAACCCGAGCACTGCTGGAGGGCCACATCGACAATATTTAAATTCAATTTTGCTCAATATTATTTTTGGTATATACCGTAAGATAAATAATAATAATAATAATAATAATAATAATAATAATAATAATAATAATTAATAATACAAATAATACTTTCATTTAACCTAACTTAACTTTATACCAAAAGCACTGCTTTGGAAATCATTTGTACCCCTTTCAGAGATCACATTTAGTTCCCCTTAAACATCCTCATGTTGCACAATGAAATGTAAGCATAAGATGAAGTGTGCATTCCTGTAACTGTCTCTAGTAACAGCATTCCATGATTAATATCAATAAATTAACATTAATAATAAATGACAGTAAAATAAGCACACGTATGACTGAGGAGTCATAGTGTAACTTTGTGTGGTGTTTGAGTTGTCCGACTTTTTGTGTGGCCATAAACGCACCAGTGGTTTAGTGGTATAGCGTGTTGGTGACGGATGACAAGTTGGTTTTTGGCCTGGTTTGTACGGCAGAAAATGACTAGTTTTTCGAGACAGAAGTGTTTTACTCATGTTGTTGGTGTGGTTATGGCCGAATATAAACAGTTTTGCTCAATAAAGTGCTCGATATAATTCCTGTCCTCGAAGCATCACGATAGACATTACAATAATTGAACGGTGTTCAATTGAATGGTGTTGACGAACACCGTTAGGGCCGCTTGTTGTCACTGTCACTCAAAGTTGCATTGCAAAAGTACACAGAATAAATGTGTTTATTTTGTTTAGAATTCAGATGGGTTTGATTTGGTGCGCGGCATATATTTGCTGCGCTCAGAGGACGCTTGAGCAGTGCGCAATTGCGCAGGTGCGCACCTTAGAGGGAACGTTGCTTGGCAGTCCATGTCTTGTTGAAAACACGACATTTGTCTTCAACTTTTCTCTTTTTAGCTTCTCGGGTGTAAACCGTGCATCACTTGTCGCTGTGCACCTTCACTCACAGGGTACACACGGACCTGCGCCCATAAATAACTGTCACTCAGAGTTGCATTGCAAAATTACACAGAATAAATGTGTTTATTTTGTTTAGAATTCAGATGGGTTTGATTTGGTGCGCGGCATATATTTGCTGCGCTCAGAGGACGCTTGAGCAGTGCGCAATTGCGCAGGTGCGCACCTTAGAGGGAACGTTGCTTGGCAGTCCATGTCTTGTTGAAAACACGGCATTTGTCATCAACTTTTCTCTTTTTAGCTTCTCGGGTGTAAACCGTGCATCACTTGTCGCTGTGCACCTTCACTCACAGGGTACACACGGACCTACGCCCATAAATAACACTTTTCAAAATAAAAGCAGCACAGTTGTATTGCGCGCACGACATAGATGTTTTTTCAACTTTGTTTTGTCATTTGTGATTGCAGCTGTTCACATTCACTCACAATCACGCACGCGCATACGTCCACACGGAAGTAATACAAACTTTTCAAAACAAGAGCAGTACCGTTGTATTGCACACTCGACATAGATACTTTTTTAAATTTATTTTGTAATTTATGATTGGCCTCACGCGGGCCGGACAGGGACGCACAAAGGGCCGGATGTGGCCCGCGGGCCGCAGAATGCCCAGGTCTGCAATAAGATGTTTACTATGTCCATATAACCCATACATGTTGTTCCCCAATAGCCACAAATGGGCGGTTTCCTTAGGATTCACATTAACTCCATCTAAATAAGTCATGTGTGCCACAACCACCACTCACATTATGCATTAGTGCTGCTATTTGTGGTGACTACCATGCAATCTGTGGACAGAGTGTCTCTTGGTGTCTTTCAGCCGAGGCGCTGGTGCTGATAAGCAAATGGCAGATGGTGTCTCACCTCTGGGTCAGCCGTTTAAGTACCGTCTTGGTGGCAAGGATGGCGTCATAATGGAAGGTAAAGGTTGCGTTAGACTCTCTACGACAACACCAACTGAGATACCATGCAGAACGTGTCCCTCAAAAGACGGTTCGCTTAATCAGTTCAATTTGTCTTCTTGTTCAAATAAGGGTGTGATTTTTTTTCTGAAGTGCTTGTACATAACGTGGCTACAAGGGGATTAACGTCATTTATGTAATGTTAGATAATTACTGTTTTTCTCGCCCTGACTTCTTGAATGGCAGGCTGAAAATTGCTTTCTGTAAAACAGATCTCTCGTGACAATTCCAGTAAAAAAAAAAAAAAGAACAAAACACAAGAAAAAGTAATTGATTCTTAAGGGTGTTAATATAAAACAAACCACAGCAAGGATGTGTTGGGGTTAATGCACAAAATGTGTGTTGGCTGTCAGTCATCAGGCTAATGTCTGCTTCTTCTTTCGTATGAGACAGCTAGGCGATGTTGCTCAGCTGTTGCAGCCAGCTCACAGTGTCAGGGCTCAGATGATCGAGGTCCAGGTCATTCAATGTTTATTTATATAGCCCTAAATCACAAGTGTCTCAAAGGGCTGTACAAGCCACAACGACATCCTCGGTACAGAGCCCACATACGGGCAAGGAAAAACTCACCCCAGTGGGACGTCGGTGAATGACTATGAGAAACCTTGGAGAGGACCGCATATGTGGGTAACCCCCCCTCTAGGGGAGACCGAAAGCAACGGATGTCGAGTGGGTCTGACATAACATTGTGAAAGTCCAGTCCACAGTGGATCCAACACATCAGCGGGGGTCCAGTCCACAGCGGGGCCAACAGGAAACCATCCCGAGCGGAGACGGGTCAGCAGCGCAGAGATGTCCCCAACCGATGCACAGGCTAGTGGTCCACCCGGGGTCCCGGCTCTGGACAGCCAGCACTTCATCCATGGCCACCGGACCTATGCAACTCCCCCTCGCAAGGGACAGGGGAGAAGAGGAGAGAAGAAAAGAAACGGCAGATCAACTGGTCTAAAAAAGGGGGGGTCTATTTAAAGGCTAGATTATACAAATGAGTTTTAAGATGGGACTTAAATGCTTCTACTGAGGTAGCATCTCTAACTGTTACCGGGAGGGCATTCCAGAGTACTGGAGCCCGAATAGAAAACGCTCTATAGCCCGCAGACTTTTTTTTGGGCTCTGGGAATCACTAATAAGCCGGAGTTCTTTGAACGCAGATTTCTTGTCGGGACATATGGTACAATACAATCGGCGAGATAGGCTGGAGCTAAACCGTGTAGTATTTTATACGTAAGTAGTAAAACCTTAAAGTCGCATCTTAAGTGCACAGGAAGCCAGTGCAAGTGAGCCAGTATAGGCGTAATATGATCAAACTTTCTTGTTTTTGTCAAAAGCCTTGCAGCCGCATTTTGTACCAACTGTAATCTTTTAATGCTAGACATAGGGAGGCCCGAAAATAATACGTTACAGTAATCGAGACGTGGGTTGGGGGAGAGGTGGGTCACTCGTGGATGATAAGGTGGGCGGTCTGTTCCTCGGCTCCGCATGGGCAGGCTGCTGATGGCGCTGAATCGGCCAACACCCGTCCGTACCGGGCTTAGTGTTGACCAGTTCCTGCGAGGAAGGTCAGCGCCCGTTGGTTGGCTTGTATTTGGTTTGACTGAGAGTTGAGGGGGTTGCAGGGTCTCCTGCCGGCTGGTTCTCCATGCTTCAAGTGTGTTGATTTGAGTTGCTGCAAGAGTTGCTGGGTGGCGGGAGAACGGGTTGGCGACCAAGGTCTTGGGAGTCTTCTACACATTTCTGTGGGAGAAGGGTTGGATCCTGCGAGGCCTTACTCACACGTCTGTGTGTGTGATTTTCCTTGCGTAGGGCGGATGGTGCAATGCCAGATAGTACCGGGAGGAACTCCGTTGGGGTGGGTTTCAGGCAGCCGATGACAATCTTCATGGTCTCGTTGAGGGTGATGACCAGTTTCTTGGCATGTGCATTGCGGCACCATGCAGTGGAGGCATATTCTGCCACGCTGTACACCAGGGCAAGGGCGCCGGTTCTTAAGGTGGAGGCACTTGCTCAAGACGAGCCTCATTGTCGGCGTAGGAGGTTATTCCTGGATGAGACGTTGGCACGCAACGATTCAAGGTGTTGTTTGTACATCAGCTGCCTATCCAGTTTCACAGACAGCATCATCATCATCATCATCATCATCATCGGCGGTCACTCGAAGCGAGTATAACGGTCCTCCTGGTAGGGGGGTATCCCTTTATGGAGGATGCCTGTGCGTGACTTTGTTTAACGTGGGGAGACTGGTGCACAGACAGTCACCACATGATCCTTGACAGATCCGGGTCAGGGTCCAGTGGCATGGAGTCCAAGACGACTGGGGACCCTTTTCTACTGCAGCCTTCATCTGCCATCCCAGCCGTTGTGACGCTCCATAGGGTTAGCAATCATCCTCCGCCCGTTCCACCGTTGAAGTCTTGAGTTGTTATTTCCCCATAACTGGGCCCACATGGATGTGGCGGTGCCTTCTTCCGCCATCGCAGCCGTTGTGGTGGTTCTTACATCTACCCTCTTCCGCCTGCTCTGCCGTTGAGATCTTCACCGTATCTCTGGCTAGGGGGCAGTCGGGTACTAGGCCTATGCCAAGGGCCACCTGAGGTAACAGTAGTAAAGGGGTTAACCTCCTAGTTCCCCAAGACCCCATAGAGGAGCCTCCACTGCCGGATGCACTTTAACGTCATGCCCAGACAGCAGCAACAGCTAAAGGATAATGTCTGCTTTACCGCGTCTTCTGATTAATTACACAATAAAAGCCCCCATGGCATTTCACTGACAAGTTCTCTTTATGTAGTTTTAGCTGCTGAGAACTAATGACTGGCAGTCATTTCCCATGATATCAATTGTTTTTTGAGTAATTGGTGGATAACTGTACTCGGAACGCCCGCTTTCCATTGTCAGACTCGATATGCCGGCCCCTCTCGGTCAGACGTCATCTACGGAACGAGAGCTCATTTCCCAGCATAAGGGCATGTAAAATATTACTTTGATCACTTCATCACATGTTTTTGTCGCCATGGTCCGTGATTACTTCAAAATTGTTATGGTTAACATTATGAGCAAAAAATGAACAGTAAAAGTTTATTTACAGTAATCTGGACGAACTGCGCCGATTCAAGTTCTGAGTGAAATATATTATTCTCTCGATGAAAAAGCTGAAGAACGCCATTGTTAGCTCTTAATCGTGGACTTCAACTGCACTGTTTCGAGTCTGAAACAGAGGCTGCGGAAGTGGAGGCCAATTATGATCGGGTCGCGGTCACGGGCGGTGCAGCTGCAGATATTTTCAGTATTTCCTCAAGCATCTTGAGGAAAATATCAGTAGAACAGGACACAAAATAGAATACTATCAATGGTCTCGCCCCAGCTTACATCAAAGATCTCCTGGACCAACCTACCAGCTCCAGTCTTGGTCGTTGCCTTAGATCTGACAACCAGATGACGCTGAAAGTCCCACGGTCAAACCTAGTGACAAAGGGAGACCGTGATTTCTCAGTGATGGCATCTAGGCTTGGAATAAGCTTACGTGTCCTGGGTCTTCCCCGTGGCCTCCTACCGGTCGGACGTGCCCTAAACACCTCCCTGGGGAGGTGTTCGGCTGGCATCCTGAAGGAGCTAAAATCAACAAACCTAAAATCCCTACTGTGTAGATTTCGTTTTTAGGTCCAGACCATGAAGTAATTGCCAATGTTGTCAGCATCAGGCACAACTTAGTCACTAAAATTTTTGGGGGGCTATTTATTTGGGTATAGGTTGGATTTAGGCTTTGGTGTTAGGCAGGTAGCCATGAGTGAGGCAGATAAACAGACACTGAAAACCGTCCCCCATCTTTGAAGCAGATAACCCCCGTAATGAATTGGACTGTCGCGGCCTAATGAACGGAGTCTAGAGACGGGCAAAAGAGAAATGAAGGGAGTCGGGAGATGTCAACCTCCATGAAGGATGAAGCAGCTCATATCAGGAGCAATGTTACAGCGGCCTATTAGTTCTTCAGTCTCTGCTGGCGATGGGCGTAATGAGGCAGTCTCCAAAGACTAAATTGATGAGGATGAGGAGGGGAGCTTATTGTGAGGATGTGCGAATGACTCATTTATTATTACCTTCAACGCCGAGGTTCAGTTGGCATCGCTGGGTGTGTGTCAGCAAAATTAGCTGGAAACTACCTTTAATCAATTCCACTACTTTAAAGACACACCTCAATACTTTTTGTTACCGTATTTTACGGACCATAAGGCGCATCGGATTATAATGCGCACTGCCGATAAGCGGGTGTTGTTAGAATAATTTTTTCTAAATGATCACAAAAGCTTTGTATTACATTGAGTTCCTGGCAGGGGGATGGGAGCTGTCTTTGGGGCCTACCAGGAGGAAGGCTCGTAAAACTCCACTGTGACTTCAAAGCGGACAGATGGCAGGATCTGCCCAATTTCCAGACGAACTCTTTTTGAAGTATTTTACGAACTCTCTTTAAACTATTTTACGGAACTCTTTTTGAACTATTTTACGACCTCTTCTTTTGAACTGTTCGGTAACCAAAGGCAACACTCTTTACGACCCACTTCCCTCTGGAAGCAGCTGTGGTCAGGTGGGGGGAGAAAGTCAAATAAAGAAGGAGGAGTGCAATCTTTTAGAAGAGCGTGGGTGACACTGTAAGAGGTTACGGGTCGACACGTTTTCTCCTCAATATTGAGTCCAAATTGAATTCTGTCTCTGTTTAATTCTTTGCCTCTTGTCTTGTTTAATATATGTCATCAGTGTTTGAACCTGACAGGTGTATTCAGGTTTATTTTCATACAAAAGATGCACTGGATTATAAGGCGCATTAAAGGCGTCATATTATTATGACTTTTTTTTTTCTAAAAGTAAAAGACTTCCTTATGGTCTACATAACATGTAATGGTGGTTCTTTGGTCAAAATGTTGCATAGATGATGTTTTACACATCATCTTCAAGCTGCTTCCTGACAGTCTCTTCAGGATGCGTCGTTTTGTGGGCGGGTCTTATTTACGTGCCTCTACTTCGACGGGGTCTTCTCCTCGTTGTAGCGGTGTAGCGTGCAAGGACGGGAGTGGAAAAGATGGTGCTAACTGTTTTAACCCTTGTGTGGTGTTCGGGTCTGTGGGACCCGTTTTCAATTTTTTATTTTTTATTAAAAGAAAAATTATACAATGAATTCATTTTTCAAACAGAGACTCACTGACTTTGGCTCATTTTCTGTGAAGAACATATATCAGAATACATATTTAATGACCACACCATACACCCCCCCCTACACATTTCTATTACATATAAGATGTCCGGGTCCACTGGACCCGGCCGGGGCTAATAGAAGTGTGGAAATTGATTTCTGTGTACCTAGACAAGTGGAGGACAGAGTGTAGGTACACAGAACATCAGAGGGTCAAATGTGCGAGAAAATGAGAGCAGACAGTGTTGACAAACAATGTTGCAACCTTGTTTTGGAACCGCAGGTGCAGAAACACAAAAGAAGAATCCCTGTGGGATACAAAAACTGGCAGATAAATTTTCCGTAGAACGTTCATATTGTTGTTACTTAGATGTTTATTGGGATAAGGTAAACAATCTACCACAAACGCTGGCTGAGTAACAACAATATGAACATTACACATTCAGACTTTACTTCAATCAATAACGCCCGCAATGTGTCCCGTGGAAAAAAACGTCCAACCCGAACTCTCTAACAACTAAAGTTCCTTGGGTGAATAATGCAAACTCACTACACCGGTATGTTTTAGTGCTTTCATGGTGAGTTTACTGACAGATATAAGTAAGAACTTTACACTACTTTATATTAGAAATGGCAACAGTGGAGGATGAATGTCACATAACAAGAAGATAGAGAACAAGAAGAAGCTTATTGACTACAGCGCGGACTACAATGGCGGAGGCACGCACACTTTCAGGACTTATACAGATCCCAAATACACATCAGCAGGTACTAATAGGTAAGAAAAGTTGGTTTTGCATAATATGTCTGCTAATAGGTGCCACTTTGGGGTCCTTATACACACACCATAATAATACTGTATGTTGAAGCACAGTACGTCTGACTATGGTAGCCGTAATGCTCCGACAATCCATCCAGCGGTGTGTCTTCCTGTTTTACCAAAGTCGTACTAAAACATAAAGTTCCTTGGGTGAATAATGTAAAGTCACTACACCGGTATGTTTTAGTGCTTTCATGGTGAGTTTACTGACAGATATAAGTAAGAACTTTACACTACTTTATATTAGAAATGGCAACAGCGGAGGATGAATGTCGCATAACAAGAAGATAGTGAAAAAGAAGAAGCTAATCGACTACAAAGGCGGATGCGCGCACATTTTCAGGACTTATGCAGATCCCAAATACACATCAGCAGGTACCAGAGGGTAAGAAAAGTTAGTTTTGCATAACATTGCGAAACAAAACGCCAGATAAAATGTCTGCTAATGGCTGCCATTCTGTGGTCCTTATACACACACCATAGTAATACTGGTATGTTGAAGAGTACGTCTGACTACCGTAGCCGTAACGCGCCGACAATCCATCAAACGGTGCAACTTCATAGCTCTTTGAGTTCGATATTTTCAATGGGACATTTAAAGTTTTGGTGTTGTTTACCAGCGTCGAAATTGCAGTCCACACGTATCTCTTATGTGTGACTGCCATCTACTGGTCACACTTATCATTACACAATGTACCGAATAAAATTGCTTTGAGGTCGGTAAGCGCAACCAAAATGATTCCGTACATTAGGCGCACTGTCGAGTTTTGAGAAAACGAAAAGGATTTTAAGTGCGCCTTATAGTCCGAAAAATACGGTACTTTTCTTTCACTTCTTTCCCATTTTTGACACCTTTTGCCCCCCGTCGTCACTGACATGTCACGTGGGCATCCACCCGCAGAGAGTCATCACGGACAAAACCTCCAATTAGGCCAAAGTGCTCCTCGCCAGAGCGAGCTGACCTTATTAACAAAACTCCATGCCACACCACTCTCCTGTTCCCGCCTCGTCACCTAATTGCCACCTTTTTGTCCCGTTTCCCCGCTCTCCAGATTTAAAAGGCCGCACTCAGGTGTAATTGTCCTTTTAATGATCACACCGGAGCGGGTGATGTTGCTTGGAGACGTGAGCTGCGAGGTGAGCAACTTTTGTCAGCTGAGAACACAAAATTAGTCTTCAAGTCGGCTTTAGGACAAATGTGACACAATGGAAGTCAAACACGTCTTTTCCTGATAAATGAGCAAGTGTAAAAATAAGGTAATCATTGTTGAAAGTGAAACTCAAACCAACCAAGGCTCTATACCAGGGATGTCAAACATGTTTTCATTGAGGGCCACATGGCATACAATAATGCATGATTTCATTATTATTTATATAAATAAGTAAACTGTCCATTTTACAGTAAAAACTTTACATTTACAACATTTTACTGTATAATTTTGTGTTTTTGGGTTGTTGTTTTTTCACAACATTTTACGGTAAATATAAAAACAGTACAACTGTTTTTTGGGGGGGTTTTACGGAAAAAGCTGGCAGGTTAGTTGCCAGAATGTTTGTGTTAAATTGACATTATTTTTTACAGCATTATATTGTTCATGGAAAAACTGTACAAGTTATTTTGTTATTCTGGCAACTTAGCTGCCAGTTTTTCTACCATAAAAACCATTCCCACTATGGACCGGACTCTCACTATTATGTTAGATCCATTAAGGACTGGACTCTCACTATTATGTTAGATCCACTATGGACTGGACTCTCACACTATTATGTTAGATCCATTAAGGACTGGACTCTCACTATTATGTTAGATCCACTATGGACTGGACTCTCACTATTATGTTAGATCCACTATGGACTGGACTCTCACTATTATGTTGGATCCACTATGGACTGGACTCTCACTATTATGTTAGATCCAATATGGACTTGACTCTCACAATATTATGTTAAATCCACTATGGACTGGACTCTCACTATTATGTTAGAACCACTATGGATTGGACTCTCACACTATTATGTTAGATCCACCATGGACTGGACTCTCACACTATAATGTTAGATCCACTATGGACTGGACTCTCACACTATTATGTTAGATCCACTATGAAATGGACTCACACTATTATGTTAGATCCACTATAGACTGGACTCTCACTGTTATGTTAGATCCACTATGGACTGGACTCTCACACTATTATGTTAGATCCACTATGGACTGGACTCTCACTATTATGTTAGATCCACTATGGACTGGACTCTCACACTATTATGTTAGATCCACCATGGACTGGACTCTCACACTATTATGTGAGATCCACTATGGACTGGACACTCACTATTATGTTAGATCCACTATGGACTGGACTCTCACACTATTATGTTAGATCCACTATGGACTGGACTCTCACTATTATGTTAGATCCATTAAGGACTGGACTCTCACTATTATGTTAGATCCACTATGGACTGGACTCTCACACTATTATGTTAGATCCATTAAGGACTGGACTCTCACTATTATGTTAGATCCACTATGGACTGGACTCTCACTATTATGTTAGATCCACTATGGACTGGACTCTCACTATTATGTTGGATCCACTATGGACTGGACTCTCACTATTATGTTAGATCCAATATGGACTTGACTCTCACAATATTATGTTAAATCCACTATGGACTGGACTCTCACTATTATGTTAGAACCACTATGGATTGGACTTTCACACTATTATGTTAGATCCACCATGGACTGGACTCTCACACTATAATGTTAGATCCACTATGGACTGGACTCTCACACTATTATGTTAGATCCACTATGGAATGGACTCACACTATTATGTTAGATCCACTATGGACTGGACTCTCACTGTTATGTTAGATCCACTATGGACTGGACTCTCACACTATTATGTTAGATCCACTATGGACTGGACTCTCACTATTATGTTAAATCCACTATGGACTGGACTCTCACACTATTATGTTAGATCCACCATGGACTGGACTCTCACACTATTATGTGAGATCCACTATGGACTGGACTCTCACTATTATGTTAGATCCACTATGGACTGGACTCTCACTATTATGTTAGATCCACTATGGACTGGACTCTCACTATTATGTTAGATCCACTATGGACTGGACTCTCACACTATTATGTTACATCCACCATGGACTGGACTCTCACACTATTATGTTAGATCCAATATGGACTGGACTCTCACACTATTATGTTAGATCCACTATGGACTGGACTCTCACACTATTATGTTAGATCCACTATGGACTGGACTCTCACTATTATGTTAGATCCACTATGGACTGGACTCTCACTATTATGTTAGATCCACTATGGACTGGACTCTCACACTATTATGTTAGATCCACAATGAACTGAACTCTCACTATTATGTTAGAACCACTATGGACTGGACTCTCACAATATTATGTTGGATCCACTATGGACTGGATTCTCACACTATTATGTTAGATCCACTATGGACTGGACTCTCACTATTATGTTAGATCCACTATGGACTGGACTCTCACACTATTATGTTAGATCCACTATGGACTGGATTCTCACACTATTATGTTAGATCCACTATGGACTGGACTCTCACTATTATGTTAGATCCACTATGGACTGGACTCTCACACTATTATGTTAGATCCACTATGGACTGGACTCTCACTGTTATGTTAGATCCACTATGGACTGGACTCTCACTTTTATGTTAGATCCACTATGGACTGGACTCTCACACTATTATGTTAGATCCATTAAGGACTGGACTCTCACTATTATGTTAGATCCACTATGGACTGGACTCTCACTATTATGTTAGATCCACTATGGACTGGACTCTCACTATTATGTTGGATCCACTATGGACTGGACTCTCACTATTATGTTAGATCCAATATGGACTTGACTCTCACAATATTATGTTAAATCCACTATGGACTGGACTCTCACTATTATGTTAGAACCACTATGGATTGGACTTTCACACTATTATGTTAGATCCACCATGGACTGGACTCTCACACTATAATGTTAGATCCACTATGGACTGGACTCTCACACTATTATGTTAGATCCACTATGGAATGGACTCACACTATTATGTTAGATCCACTATGGACTGGACTCTCACTGTTATGTTAGATCCACTATGGACTGGACTCTCACACTATTATGTTAGATCCACTATGGACTGGACTCTCACTATTATGTTAGATCCACTATGGACTGGACTCTCACACTATTATGTTAGATCCACTATGGACTGGACTCTCACACTATTATGTGAGATCCACTATGGACTGGACACTCACTATTATGTTAGATCCACTATGGACTGGACTCTCACACTATTATGTTAGATCCACTATGGACTGGACTCTCACACTATTATGTGAGATCCACTATGGACTGGACACTCACTATTATGTTAGATCCACTATGGACTGGACTCTCACACTATTATGTTAGATCCACTATGGACTGGACTCTCACACTATTATGTTAGATCCACTATGGACTGGACTCTCACTATTATGTTAGATCCACTATGGACTGGACTCTCACACTATTATGTTAGATCCACAATGAACTGAACTCTCACTATTATGTTAGAACCACTATGGACTGGACTCTCACAATATTATGTTGGATCCACTATGGACTGAACTCTCGCTATTATGTTAGACCCAATATTGACTGGACTCTCACTATTATGTTAGATCCACTATGGACTGGACTCTCACTATTATGTTAGATCCACTATGGACTGGACTCACACTATTATGTTAGATCCACTATGGACTGGACTCTCACTATTATGTTAGATCCACTATGGACTGGACTCTCACACTATTATGTTAGATCCACTATGGACTGGACTCTCACTGTTATGTTAGATCCACTATGGACTGGACTCTCACTATTATGTTAGAACCACTATGGATTGGACTCTCACACTATTATGTTAGATCCACTATGGACTGGACTCTCACACTATTATGTTAGATCCACTATGGACTGGACTCTCACACTATTATGTTAGATCCACTATGGACTGGACTCTCACTATTATGTTAGATCCACTATGGACTGGACTCTCACACTATTATGTTAGATCCACTATGGAATGGGCTCACACTATTATGTTAGATCCACTATGGACTGGACTCTCACTATTATGTTAGATCCACTATGGACTGGACTCTCACACTATTATGTTAGATCCACTATGGACTGGACTCTTACACTATTATGTTAGATCCACTATGGACTGGACTCTCACTATTATGTTAGATCCACTATGGACTGAACTCTCACACTATTATGTTAGATCCACTATGGACTGGACTCTCACTATTATGTTAGAACCACTATGGACTGGACTCTCACTATTATGTTAGATCCACTATGGACTGGACTCTCACTATTATGTTAGAACCACTATGGACTGGACTCTCACAATATTATGTTGGATCCACTATGGACTGGACTCTCGCTATTATGTTAGACCCAATATTGACTGGACTCTCACTATTATGTTAGATCCACTATGGACTGGACTCTCACACTATTATGTTAGATCCACTATGGACTGGACTCTCACTATTATGTTAGATCCACTATGGACTGGACTCACACTATTATGTTAGATCCACTATGGACTGGACTCTCACACTATTATGTTAGATCCACTATGGACTGGACTCTCACTATTATGTTAGATCCACTATGGACTGGACTCTCACACTATAATGTTAGATCCACTATGGACTGGACTCTCACACTATTATGTTAGATCCACTATGGAATGGACTCACACTATTATGTTAGATCCACTATGGACTGGACTCTCACTGTTATGTTAGATCCACTATGGACTGGACTCTCACACTATTATGTTAGATCCACTATGGACTGGACTCTCACTATTATGTTAGATCCACTATGGACTGGACTCTCACACTATTATGTTAGATCCACCATGGACTGGACTCTCACACTATTATGTGAGATCCACTATGGACTGGACTCTCACTATTATGTTAGATCCACTATGGACTGGACTCTCACTATTATGTTAGATCCACTATGGACTGGACTCTCACTATTATGTTAGATCCACTATGGACTGGACTCTCACACTATTATGTTAGATCCACCATGGACTGGACTCTCACACTATTATGTTAGATCCAATATGGACTGGACTCTCACACTATTATGTTAGATCCACTATGGACTGGACTCTCACACTATTATGTTAGATCCACTATGGACTGGACTCTCACTATTATGTTAGATCCACTATGGACTGGACTCTCACACTATTATGTTAGATCCACAATGAACTGAACTCTCACTATTATGTTAGAACCACTATGGACTGGACTCTCACAATATTATGTTGGATCCACTATGGACTGGATTCTCACACTATTATGTTAGATCCACTATGGACTGGACTCTCACTATTATGTTAGATCCACTATGGACTGGACTCTCACACTATTATGTTAGATCCACTATGGACTGGATTCTCACACTATTATGTTAGATCCACTATGGACTGGACTCTCACTATTATGTTAGATCCACTATGGACTGGACTCTCACACTATTATGTTAGATCCACTATGAACTGGACTCTCACTGTTATGTTAGATCCACTATGGACTGGACTCTCACTTTTATGTTAGATCCACTATGGACTGGACTCTCACACTATTATGTTAGATCCATTAAGGACTGGACTCTCACTATTATGTTAGATCCACTATGGACTGGACTCTCACTATTATGTTAGATCCACTATGGACTGGACTCTCACTATTATGTTGGATCCACTATGGACTGGACTCTCACTATTATGTTAGATCCAATATGGACTTGACTCTCACAATATTATGTTAAATCCACTATGGACTGGACTCTCACTATTATGTTAGAACCACTATGGATTGGACTTTCACACTATTATGTTAGATCCACCATGGACTGGACTCTCACACTATAATGTTAGATCCACTATGGACTGGACTCTCACACTATTATGTTAGATCCACTATGGAATGGACTCACACTATTATGTTAGATCCACTATGGACTGGACTCTCACTGTTATGTTAGATCCACTATGGACTGGACTCTCACACTATTATGTTAGATCCACTATGGACTGGACTCTCACTATTATGTTAGATCCACTATGGACTGGACTCTCACACTATTATGTTAGATCCACCATGGACTGGACTCTCACACTATTATGTGAGATCCACTATGGACTGGACACTCACTATTATGTTAGATCCACTATGGACTGGACTCTCACACTATTATGTTAGATCCACTATGGACTGGACTCTCACACTATTATGTTAGATCCACTATGGACTGGACTCTCACTATTATGTTAGAACCACTATGGACTGGACTCTCACAATATTATGTTGGATCCACTATGGACTGAACTCTCGCTATTATGTTAGACCCAATATTGACTGGACTCTCACTATTATGTTAGATCCACTATGGACTGGACTCTCACTATTATGTTAGATCCACTATGGACTGGACTCACACTATTATGTTAGATCCACTATGGACTGGACTCTCACTATTATGTTAGATCCACTATGGACTGGACTCTCACACTATTATGTTAGATCCACTATGGACTGGACTCTCACTGTTATGTTAGATCCACTATGGACTGGACTCTCACTATTATGTTAGAACCACTATGGATTGGACTCTCACACTATTATGTTAGATCCACTATGGACTGGACTCTCACACTATTATGTTAGATCCACTATGGACTGGACTCTCACACTATTATGTTAGATCCACTATGGACTGGACTCTCACTATTATGTTAGATCCACTATGGACTGGACTCTCACACTATTATGTTAGATCCACTATGGAATGGGCTCACACTATTATGTTAGATCCACTATGGACTGGACTCTCACTATTATGTTAGATCCACTATGGACTGGACTCTCACACTATTATGTTAGATCCACTATGGACTGGACTCTTACACTATTATGTTAGATCCACTATGGACTGGACTCTCACTATTATGTTAGATCCACTATGGACTGAACTCTCACACTATTATGTTAGATCCACTATGGACTGGACTCTCACTATTATGTTAGAACCACTATGGACTGGACTCTCACTATTATGTTAGATCCACTATGGACTGGACTCTCACTATTATGTTAGAACCACTATGGACTGGACTCTCACAATATTATGTTGGATCCACTATGGACTGGACTCTCGCTATTATGTTAGACCCAATATTGACTGGACTCTCACTATTATGTTAGATCCACTATGGACTGGACTCTCACACTATTATGTTAGATCCACTATGGACTGGACTCTCACTATTATGTTAGATCCACTATGGACTGGACTCACACTATTATGTTAGATCCACTATGGACTGGACTCTCACACTATTATGTTAGATCCACTATGGACTGGACTCTCACTATTATGTTAGATCCACTATGGACTGGACTCAGACTATTATGTTAGATCCACTATGGACTGGACTCTCACTATTATGTCAGATCCACTATGGACTGGACTCTCACTATTATGTTAGATCCACTATGGACTGAACTCTCACACTATTATGTTAGATCCACTACGAACTGGACTCTCACACTATTATGTTAGATCCACTATGGACTGGACTCCCACACTATTATGTTAGATCCACTATGGACTGGACTCCCACAATATTATGCTAAATCCACTCGACGTCCATTGCACCAGTTGCCCAGGGGGGCAATTTTTCATTCTTTTCACAGTAAAGTCATGTGTCTTCTACGTTTTATAACCACAGTACTTTAGGTTATCTACTGTTTCTTGCTTTGCAGGAATACACTGCATTCACGACTGTGATCAACTCTTTTTTTCTTTCCAACAATTGCTTGCCATAGTTTTTCCGATCATTTTTTACAGTGTAGTTTATAGGCCTCCACCCAAATGCTAATGCTAACTCTAAACATGATGTGTTCGTGTTGTCGCTGTGAGACAATCACTGACATGTTCTTTTTATATATTGTTATTCACAGCCAAAATGGACAATAATTACCCCTCTGACCCTCGTAAAAAAAATTTTTTTGTACCGAGATGGCAACTTTCTGACAAAAGCCTGACTTTTGATGTAAAATCGGTACACTTTTTTTTAAAAGTTTTGCATCATATTGCTTTGTATTTTATTTGCTTACACTTTAGTAAAGGAAATATGACTCATTGTATGTTTATTTACATTTATACTGAACTACTCCTCCATAGGTCATCAGCCTGATTGGAATAAACTACCCTAAACTGTGAAATGCGGTGGAAACACACAAAAAACACACATCTACAGGAACTAAAGGTTGCAGGAAGTCAAATCAGCAATCAAAGAAGAAACCCTGACACATTTTAAAAGTATATCTTAATATAAACATTTTATTCAGTGCATTTTTGTGTATACAACAAATAATAAACAACTGGAAGTCATCAGGCAGCTTGGACGTCTCGCCTGCATAATGTTGTCTTAAAAGTTTTTTTATCCTGGTAGCTTGGAACACATGATCCAACGTGGGTTAATTACATACAGCCTACATCATGCAGCTCTAGACCACAATCCCCTGCCTTCTTCCCATGCAACAGATACGAACCACCTCCCGAGGGAACCGAGGAACAGAAAGTCCTGCAAAAAAAAAAGCATGTACCAGAAAGAAGTCATATGTAGCTTGGAGGGACATCGTGTTCATACATGCCCTGTGCATGAAAGGGAAGATGCCCCGCCCCTTTTTTTGTTTTTTGTTTTCTTTACTCTTTCAAATATGACATGTCCCTACAAAATGTTAAGCCACCTAAAAGTCCACAGTATTCTTTTTTTTTTTAATATAGAAAATAGCATCACCACGATAAGTTACTCAAACACATAACAATCCGGGGAAAGGAAGGGCGCCATATTTCTATGGACGGTCAATAAAGTTGACGAGGGGTTATGACACGAGCACGGGGGGGGGGGAGGAAACAGATCACGAGGACAAGAGACGGACTTTGTGACAGAACAAGAAGGGCATGGGGGGGACACACCGAATCCTAGTTTTGAACCTCGGCCGTCGAGCGGATCCTCAGAAAAAAGACTGAATGACATCACTTCCTCTTGTCCAAACCTTATTCATTCGATCAATCAATCAATGTTTACTTATATAGCCCTAAATCACGAGTGTCTCAAAGGGCTGCACAAGCCACACATTAAAATGTACATCGGGGGGTGAACAAATACAGCTCACCTTCATGAAGGCTTCGTCGACTTAAAGGGAGACTCTCTCGTTTAGCCTTTAGCTTGCTTTCAAACGGCGGGACAAACAATACTGATCAATGGCGAGGGTCGGAGAACAAGAGGGGACGAACAGAAACCAGTAGATACAACCAATGAATCCTTTTTGGCAAATTGGGAAAATTAGCAGAAACAAAAGGACAGCCGTGGCATCTCTGAAAAGTTACGAGCCTTCAGGCTGAGACATCACATGTCGGGTCGTCTGAACCGAGGCTTGGGTTCTCGGCAGCGGAATCTCAGAAAAAAGACTGAATGACATCACTTCGTCTTGTCCAAACCTTATTCATTCGATCAATCAATCAATGTTTACTCATGCTGCCCTAAATCACGAGTGTCTCAAAGGGCTGCACAAGCCACACATTAAAATGTACAAAGGGGGGTAAACAAATCCAGCTCACCTTCGTGAAGGCTTCGTCGACTTAAAGGGAGACTCTTTCGTGTAGCCTTAGCTTGCGTTCAAACGCCGGGACAAACAATACTGATCAACGGCGAGGGTCGGAGAACAAGAGGGGACGAACAGAAACCAGTAGATACAACCAATGAATCCTTCTTGGCAAATTGGGAAAATTAGCAGAAACAAAAGGGCAGCCGTGGCGTCTCTGAAAAGTTACGAGCCGCCAGGCTGAGACATCACATGTCGGGTCGTCTGAACCGAGGCTGGGTTTCTCGGCGCTAGAGAGCTCGGTCTCTGGGACGCGAGGAGAGCTACCGTCTGGCCGGGCCTCGGACCGCGCCGGCGAGTTTATAGGCTTTGTATTCACAGAAGCGTGGACGAGACAGAGATCAGGGCTTGTACTGTACCCCTGCAGCCTCGTGGACCTGGTTGCCCCTGAATGCCCACTCGCTTCCTGTCCCTGTCTAACGGACGCACGAGTGCTCGTTGTCTACATGACCTCGGCAATGTTGAAAAAGAACAGCAAAACTGGTGAGTAAATACATAATAAATGAGCCCAGAGGAGACTAAATGTCCAGAACGTGTCTTGCGATTAATGCTGTTAACCATGATAAATGCACAAGTGTGTTGTCTTTTTTTTTTTTTTAAATGATCGTCATTGATGTTTTCTAGGTGTCGATGTTTGGTATGTCGCAGCAAGTGCTGAACCGCTGATACAAGAGAGGGTCTGCTTGGATGCGCGCTCTGCTGGAGGTAAGGTTTCAAGGTTCGGTCCTGCAGGCGGGGCTACGTCGACTCGTTCTGGCTCACAGCTTTGCCGCCGTTCAGCATCGCCGAGGCACTCCGACTCTTGGTGGGTGTGCCACTGCCGGAGCGGGAGAACTCTGTCAGGTCGTGGAGGGATGGCTCTCTGTACATCGCCACTGTGGGAAGAGGAGAGGATTGTGGATCAGAAAGCAACTCAGGACTAATAGCTACGATTCATCTGTTCAATGGAATTTAGTAGGAAGTAGGAAGACAACCCCATCCCTAGCAGCCACGACCCTACCCTTCTCTAAACCATTCTACCTTTACCCTACCATAGATCTCTAATCTGAACTCTACCCTAACCATCTAACCTGATCACCTACCCTAACCGTAAACCTACAGTATACCTTAAACACTCACCCTACACTTACTATAGAACACTGTAAGCCTGTACCTCAAACTTGAACCTGACTCTGACATTCCGTCCCTTTACCGTAAGAGACCCTACCCTAACCCACACCCTGAGAAAACAATTTGCCAACCTCAACCCTCACTAACCTATCTGAACCCTAGCCCATTAAAAGAAACCCTTACCCAACACCCCGACCCCAATGAATGATTACCCAAACCTGAACACCACTCAAACCTTCACAAAACTCTTGCAACTTTAACCCTATAACTCCCAAATATATACTACTCTAAACATTGACTAACCCTAATCAGCCCCCACCTTACCCTAACCCTATCAAAACCCTACAATGATCTCAAACCTTAACCCAACACTTAACTAAATCAACCCTTACCTTTAAATGACCTTAACCTATAACCGCCTCCAACCCAAACTTACCTTATTTCCAAACCTCAACCCCCACTAACCTATACTAAAGCCACTTAAAATTAATTCTAACACAACATCCCAACCCCAAATCTTGGTTAATTCTTACCCTAATATAAACCCTACTAACCCTCGCAAAAACCCAAGCTAACCTTTACCCTACAATTCCCAAATCTACACTACTATAAACTAGGGTTGCTCGGTATACCGGTAGTAGACACGCACACAGCTGCTTGGATTGACGCCAAATATTAGCGGCTTTAAGACCGCCCATTTAACGTCAACTAATGCAAGTAAGATGACTGAATTTGGCAACACATCTCTACAATTTGTGTTTTATCTTTAACAAAAGTGTGTGTTTACCTGCTACATGACTTATCTGGGTACATTTATCCATAGATTTGTTTTTAGTACTTACTAATAATTGTGTTTTTCTTAAAGCACAGACGAGGATTGGCAACCATGAATCCTAAATTATTTAATATTATGTTACTAAAGCTTTTGTTTACTATATGCTAACCAAATTCTTCATTATGGACAATTGAAAATTGTTCTTTGAGTCCAACAAGAAAAACACAATGTGTTTAATACCCTTTAATTTCAATTTTTACCTTCTAAAATTGTTCTTTGAGTGCAATAGGAAACATGTTTATTGTATTGTAAGATTTTCTGTTAAAATGAAGCCAAAATTTAAATGGTTTCGTAGTTCCCTTTATTTAGTAAATAATCAAAAAGTATCGAAATAAATGTTGGTACCGGTACCAAATTATTGGTATCGGGACAACCCTATTCGAAACATATATTAACCCTAACCTGCCCCCGAAATACCCTACCTTACGCTAAACATAACAAAAACTTACAATAACCTCAACCCCTAACACAACACTTACCTAAACCAACACTTACCTTCATCAGACCTTCACCCGTAACTGTCTAACCCTTAAAAACCCTCAATCCCAGAGAGATGGTGAACTATGGGCATTGCCAGAGGAAAGCTGCAAATCCGTGCAAATCGGCCGTATGACCTGGGTACAGGGGCTAAGACTAATCCAACCCTAACTATGGTCTCTAAAACAACCGTAAGACGCCTCGGGAAAATGCAGAACGAGCAGCTTCTTATAATTCATAGAATGTGGTCTGTGTGGGAACCACAGGGATGGGCGTGGAACGGGTCCTGCAGGGTCTGCCTTCCCGCAAAGTGCTGAATCAAGACGTCACAGCAGATCAGGTCGGCTCTGCACTTAAAAACAAATCCTGTATTCACAGCCCGGGCATTAGAAATTCAGCACAGGCATGTGCTCTGCTCTGCTGTGTTTGCAGCATTCGGCCCAATTTGCATCTCAGCATCCACTACGAAGACGGAATCGCCGTAATCTGAGGTCCGCAGTATTTGGTTTCAGGATGTTGTCCACATCCTAGAATGCTATTTGGTGTTCATCCCAGAGGGAGGCCCGGCTGAGACAGCAACCTTCACTCACTTCACTTAGCCCAGCATTTTGTTGTTGTTGTTGTTATTTAGTTTTTGTTCGAGTGTCAATCTGTGTAAACACATCAGTGGATGGATGCATTTCACTGGAAGGTAATAATGATGGGTACAAGACTACTGCAACTCACTTCTTGTCAGGATCCCCAGCAAGAACATCCAGAAGCTGCAGTACTTACAGAATAGTGCTGCTAGGATCCTGATGAGAGTGTAGAAATACGACCACATCACACCAGTTCTCAAATCCCTTCACTGGCTTCCTGTTCCACTCAGGATTGAATACAAAGTCTCCCTACTAACCCACCAGTGCCTCCATGGAAATGCCCCCCTCTACCTCAAAGAACTGCTCACCCCAAAATCCTCCACACCACACCTCCGCTCCGGACAGACTAACCTCCTCCAACCTCCGAGGACAAAGCTACGAACTATGGGAGACCGGGCTTTCTGCTCCGCCGCTCCCAGTCTGTGGAACGCTCTCCCTGACCACCTGAGGGCACCACAGACTGTGGATGCTTTTAAAAAAGGCTGAAAAAACATTATTTTAAAAAAATCAATTTTTTAGATATATGCATGCTAGTTCTAAATTGTATTTTTATTTATTTGTATTATTTTTTTATTTATTTTTTAAATACACTGTAGCACTTTGAGGTTGTTTGCTCAATGGAAAGTGCTTTTTTACAAATAAAATCTATTATTATTATTATTACAAGTGTTGTTGTTGACACGGGCCATCAGGGTGGCAAGACCTGACCACCCAAACAACACTGCTGCTATTCTTTTCAAAATAACATCTAAGTTATTGTGTATATCTGGCAATATATTGGCATTCAAGTATTATTAAATCATATTTTTCAGCCATACTAGAATTGTCAAAAATAACAATATAACGCATATGATTTATAACCAAAAAAATAAATCTGAATAATGATGTATATACACATATTAATCATGCAATTTATCTTATCTTATCTTTATAAGGTGACACAGGTCTGTATACGGTCAGTGCCACCAAGTTTTGAGCAAATAAAGGGTTGTTCGTTCATGTAAAACATTACTTTACATTATTTCAAGTTGACATTGTGACAATAAAATCTAATTTTGGTGAAAGTGATGGAGTATTTTTTAAAGTGAATTTCAATGATGCAATTGAGTAATAACCTGTGATTAATCGTGATTAATCCAAATTCAAAAGTGCGATTATTGCGATTAAAAACAAAATGATGGATTAGATTTTTTGGTGACTCAAAGCGCGTGACACTGAGAAGCCATCATTCATTCACTCCTCATTCATTCACACTTGGATGGTGATAAAACTACATTTGGAGCCACAGCTGCCCTGGGATTCATTTGACAATTTATACATTGTGCAATGTTAGTCACTATTTTGACTTCTTCAATCATTTTTTATTATCATGTATTTTAAATCATAATTTACATTTGTAATTGATTTCATTTAATTAAATATAATTGAATGTATTAAATGTTGTGGTACACATTGTCTTTTGTGCTGATGGCATGGGTTTGACACCTGGCCCACCCACAGCATTTATTTATTTGTACTGATTTATCAGTATTTACTAACATTTTCATTTGTATTTTCTAAGTTTTATATATATATATATATATATATATATATATATATATATATATATATATATATATATATATATATATATATATATATATATATATATATATACACATATATATGTATATATATATATATATAAATATATATATATATATATATATATATATATATATATATATATATATATATATATATATATATATATATATACACATATATATGTATATGTATATATATATATATGTATATATATATATATATATATATATATATATATATATATATATATATATATATATATATATATATATATATATATATATATACACATATATATGTATATATATATATATATAAATATATATATATATATATATATATATATATATATATATACACATATATATGTATATGTATATATATATATATGTATATATATATATATATATATATATATATATATATATATATATATATATATATATATATATATATATATATATATATATATATATATATATATACATTTGTTTCTGCTGAATCATTTAGACAAAATGCACAAAAGCCAGCAAATGCTCTTTTTTTATTCCCCTCCTTACACGCCTTTATCTCACCTCAAAGTGTTGTCTCCCTCACGTCTCGCTCGCTCAGCACAAAGCGAGGCAATCATTCTGTGGCTATTGATCTTAAGTGTGTTTGAGACCCCCCGGATTGCCAGTTAAATGAACGTGAAAGGCTATTACGGGGGGGTCTCGGGGGAGAAACATAGATTCCTAATGAGAGGACGACTAGAAGATTTACCAAAGTTCCCCGTCACAAAAATGTTTTACCACAACTATTGAACACGGAGTTCATAACTCAATCGACAGTATTACATTCTTGGTATCATTACTATCCACATGTGTATAGATCCACCCACTTTTGTTTACATTCAAACCGCAAGCTTAGCAGCTAGTTATGCTTTTAGGTCTCCTCCTCCGGTGTGAAGTGTAGCATGTTTGTCTATTTCTTGTAGGGAACACAGTTTAATTGCCGCCACTGAGGCGAGGACGGATGTTAGTTGCTAGCTAGCTGGAGAGGACGCTACATGTGATAGTGTTTACTCACCTGTCTCCTCTGTACTCAGCCATGCAGTCATTTGTTCATACATGTGCATATGTGTGTGTGTGTATATTGTTTTTGAGTCTGCAAAGCACTTTGTGTTGCATTTATTTTATGTATGAAACACACTTTAAAAAAAAATTTTGTTTTTGTTTTGTTTTGGTCTGTTCTGTTTTATTTTATTTTATTTTATTTTATTTTATTGTATTTTATTGTATTGTATTTTATTGTATTTTATTTTATTTTATTTTATTTTATTTTATTTTATCTTATCTTATCTTATCTTATCTTATCATATCATATCTTATTTTATTTTATTTTATTTTATTTTATTTTATCTTATTTTATTTTATTTTATTTTATTTTATTTTATTTTATTTTTTTAATTAAATTAAATTAAATTAAATTAAATTAAATTAAATTAAATTAAATTAAATTTAATTTCTACCGCTTATTCCCTTCAGGGTTGCGGGGGGCGCCGTAGCCGATCTCAGCTACAATCATAATTTAATTTAATTTAATTTAATTTAATTTAATTTAATTAATTGTATTTTATTTTATTTTATTTTATTTCATTTTATTTTATTGTATTTAAAAACATTTTTTAAATGTAATTTAATTTAATTTAATTTAATTTAATTTAATTTAATTTGATTTAATTTAATTTAATTTAATTTAATTTAATTTAATTTAATTTAATTTAATTTAATTTAATTTAATTTAATTTTGGCCCTGAGCCCTGTTAAAAAGGCTGTGTTTTTTCTTCTACACATTTGGACGTCTTTTTGAGGCCCTTAACATGCTCAAAAAGTCGGGTATGGTTCAACGGTGCTCGGAGTTTAACATTTTTTATCATTCTAGTTTTATTCAGTTTATTTGCCTGTGTTTTGATCTATGAATGAATGACCATGGACGTAAGAAATAGCTCAAATTAAAACTTTGGTTTTAAGGCTGATGTAGCAAATAAGTAGTTTTGTGCGACTGCTATACAAATATTTGACTTGATATGTGAATTCTAACTGGAATATTCCACTTAATTTCCACTTTTGGTAAACACATGTACGGGGATGTTTCACATGTCTTTACTGTGTATATAATTGAACAGTGTTTATGTTGTGTACAAAGTGTATTTATAATATGTTGTGTAAAGGAAATGTCATATTTATATCTTGTATTTGAGATTGTTTATAGAGTTAGGCGAAATATAGTGCTTAACTTCAGCCGAAACCCTTTCGGTCTGTAAAATTTTCAATTTATGAATGTAAACTTGTTTGTTTATTTTGTTGACCACCGACCGAAGAAATAATAAACTAACTTCAGCAACAGAAAGTCTCCAGTCGCTCACCTTTCAGAGGTTTGGGCAGGAAGTGTGCCGCCGGCTTGTTCTTCTTGACGTGGTTGCCCTTCATGATTTCCCCCTCCTTGTTCAGACCGAGGTACCAGCCCCTGCCCGACTGCTGCTGGCGGTAGATCATGGAGGAATACGTCACGTAGTAGTTCTCGAACACCGACTCCTTGAATTTGCACTCCGGCGTGAAGTGTTCCTGCAGGGGGGGCAGAAGCCACGTGTGACAACCATAATAATAATAACAATAATAATAATAACACCCAAGACCTCACACAGAATCATGGCGGTGAATAATGCAGCACGTTTCAGTGAATAATAATAATAATAATAATATATTGTATTTGTAAAATAACTTTACATTGAGCAAACAAACTCAAAGTGCTACAGTACATTTAAAAAAAACAACAACAACAACAATGCTAGAACCACAAATAGCTGCCCCCAACAAGTAAAATAAATATTTTAAAAAAAAAAATAATAATAATAATACAAACTAGAACAGCCTAATAGCTAGAACTAGCACACATATATCTAAAAAAAAAAGATATTTTTAAAAAGAAGGATTTTTAAGCCTTCTTTAAAAGCATCCACAGTCTGTGGTGCCCTCAGGTGGTTAGGGAGAGCGTTCCACAGACTGGGAGCGGGAGTGAAATGACCAGCTTGAATAACACCCAAGACCTCACACAGAATCAGACTACAGGAGAATCACTGGGGGTGAATAATGCAGCACGTTTCAGTGAATAATATTAATAATATATTTTATTTGTAAAAGCACTATACATTGAGCAAAAAACCTCAAAGTGCTACAGTGCATTTAAAAAAAACGAAAAAAACAGCCCCCAACAAGTAAAATAAATAGTAAAAAAAATAAATAATAATAATAATAAAAACTAGAACAGCTACAACAACTAGCACACATACATCTATTTTTTTAATTTTTATTTATTTTTTATTTTTAAAGAAGGGTTTTTAAGACTTTTTAAAACGCATCCACAGTCTGTGGTGCATTCAGGTGGTCAGGGAGGGCATTCCACAGACTGGGAGCGGGAGTGAAATGACCAGCTTGAATAACACCCAAGACCTCACACAGAATACTACAGAAGAATCACGGCGGTGAATAATGCAGCACGTTTCAGTGAATAATAATAATAATAATAATAATAATAATAATAATAATAATAATAATAATAATAATAATAATAATAATAACAATAATAATATATTTTATTTGTAAAAGCACTTTACATTGAGCAAACAACCTCAAAGTGCTACAGCGCATTTAAAAAAACAAAAAAAACAGCCCCCAACAAGTAAAATAAATAGTAAAAATAATAATAATAATAATAATAATAATAATAATAAAAACTAGAACAGCTACAACAACTAGCACACATACATCTATTGTTTTTATTTTTTATTTTTGAAGAAGGGTTTTTAAGACTTTTTTAAAAACATCCACAGTCTGTGGTGCCCTCAGGTGGTCAGGGAGAGCGTTCCACAGACTGAGAGCGGGAGTGAAATGACCAGCTTGAATAACACCCAAGACGTCACACTGAATGAGACTACAGGAGAATCACGGCGGTGAATAATGCAGCACGTTTCAGTGAATAATAACAATAATAATAATAATAATAATAATATATTTTATTTGTGAAAGCACTTTACATTGAGCAAACAACCTCAAAGTGCTACAGTGCATTAAAAAAAAAAAAAAACAACAACGCTAGAACCACAAATATCTGCCCCCAACAAGTAAAATAAATAGTAAATAATAATAATAATAATAATAATAATAAAAACTAGAACAGCCTAATAGCTAGAACTAGCACACATATATCTACAAAAAAAAGAAGCTTTTTTTAAAAAGAATTGTTTTTAAGCCTTTCTTAAAAGCATCCACAGTCTGTTGTGCCCTCAGGGGGTCAGGGAGAGCGTTCCACAGACTGGGAGCGGGAGTGAAATGACCAGCTTGAATAAAACATGGGAGTCCAGATAATGATCATCTTCTCGTTTGGCTCCCGGCTGTTAATTATGCATGGCTACTTCATCATCATTCACAGTAGCGGACCGCTGGATTTATCATTTTGCTGGACTAGATCATATCATATCAAATCTGGTATATTACACTCCTAAGTAGTGTAGGCCAGGGGTGCATTTTAGGTGGATGGCGAGCTAGCGGTGGATGGTGGAGGGTGTGGCAGTCCATCGACAGCCAGGAATTTAAAAAAAAGATCTAAAAATGATCGATCGTCAATCTTCTTCAAGACGTCACTTTGGTCACTTGATTGCTGTCAGATCATTATTAAGAAAAAACGACCGACAGGAAGGCGAGAAACACTTTTAGTTCAAGTTAAAGTACCAATGATTGTCACACACTACGTGTGGTGAAATTTGTTCTTAAACAGCGGTGGCATTCGTCTTCAAAATGTATATTTTAACAACGTACATTTTTCAAAAGATAAATGATACTTTTGGAGAGAGAGGGTCAAGGTTTCATTTGCAATCTGGGAACGCCCCTTGAATTTCCCGAAATTCCAGGAATTTCCGTAATACCAATTCTCAATGACAAATGTCACTACTTTAACATTTCTCGACCGATGTAAAAAAAATTCCCGCTTTTCCTGAAATTCCCAATTTTTTGGGAAATTCCCATTGACATTCTTCAAAGTTCCACAATTTTCATCCGATTCAAACTGTTCCAACTTCAGAATATTCAGCCTGTTCAGGAATTGTGTGCTCTACATCAACAGTTTTAAAAAAAAATTCCCGGATTTCCCATAATTCCTTTTTTTTTTTAATTTTCCCCATTCAAAATGAATTGTCCATTTTTCCAAGTTGCACAATTCCCACATTTTTCAACCCATTCAAAGCATTCCAACATCAACATATTTCACCATCCTAGAAATTCAAACTACTCTTTTTCCAAATTCCAAAAAAATCCAGGATTTTCCAGAATTCCTGGTTTTCAAAAGCCCTATTTCCACCCTTTTTTCTGGTGACTACTCCTTCCACATTTTCCAACCCACTTGAACTATTCCACCAACAAATCATTCCTCTTAATCAGTGGTCAGTCAATAAATGTGTTTTGAACTGAAAAAATTCCCGGTTTTCCCGAAATTCCAGGAATTTCCGTAATACCATTTCTCATTTATAAATGTTGCTACTTCAACATTTCTCGACCAATGTAAAAAATTCCAACACCAACCATTTCGATCAGAACATTCAAGTCTTTGAACATTCAAAAAAAAATTCCCGCTTTTTCTGAAATTCCCAATTTTTTGGGAAATTCCCATCGACATTCTTCAAAGTTCCACAATTTTCATCCGATTCAAACTGTTTCAACTACAAAATATTTAGCCTGTTCAGGAATTGTGTGCTCTACTTCAACAGTTCTAAAAAAATTCCCGGATTTCCCATAATTCCATTTTTTTTTTCCATTTTCCCCATTCAAAATAAATTGTCCATTTTTCTAAGTTGCACAATTCCCACATTTTACAACCCATTCAAACCATTCCAACATCAACATATTTCACCATCCTAGAAATTCAAACTACTCTTTTTCCAAATTCCAAAAAAATCCAGGATTTTCCAGAATTCCTGGTTTTCAAAAGCCCTATTTCCACCCTTTTTCTGGCGACTACTCCTTCCACATTTTTAAACCCACTTGAACTATTCCACCAAAAAATCATTCCTCTTAATCAGTGTTCAGTCAATCAATGTTTTTTGAACTGGAAACATTCCCAGTTTTCCCGAAATTCCAGGAATTTCCGTAATACAATTTCTCAATTACAAAAGTCATAACTTCAACATTTCTTGACCGATGTAAAACAATTCCAACACCAACCATTTCGATCAGAACATTCAAGTCTTTGAACATTTGAAAAAATTCCCGCTTTTCCTGAAATTCCCAATTTTTTGGGAAATTCCCATCGACATTCTTCAAAGTTCCACAATTTTCATCCGATTCTAGCTGTTCCAACTTCAAAATATTCAGCCTGTTCAGGAATTGTGTGCTCTACTTCAACAGTTCTAAAAAAAATTCCCGGATTTCCCATAATTCCTTTTTTTTTCTAAATTTTCCCCATTCAAAATGAATTGTCCATTTTTCCAATTTGCATAATTGCCACATTTTTCAACCCATTCAAAGCATTCCAACATCAACATATTTCACCATCCTAGAAATTCAAACTACTCTTTATCCAAATTCCAAAAAAATCCAGGATTTTCCAGAATTCCTGGTTTTCAAAAGCCCTATTTCCACCCTTTTTTCTGGCGACTACTCCTTCCACATTTTTCAACCCACTTGAACTATTCCACCAACAAATCATTCCTCTTAATCAGTGTTCAGTCAATAAATGTGTTTTGAACTAAAAAAATTCCTGGTTTTCCCGAAATTCCAGGAATTTTCATGATACCATTTCTCATTTACAAATGTTGCTACTTCAACATTTCTCGACCAATGTAAAAAATTCCAACACCAACCATTTCGATCAGAAAATTCAAGTCTTTGAACATTTAAAAAAAATTTCCAGCTTTTTCTGAAATTCCCAATTTTTTGGGAAATTCCCATCGACATTCTTCAAAGTTCCACAATTTTCATCCGATTCTAGCTGTTCCAACTTCAAAATATGCAGCCTGTTCAGGAATTGTGTGCTCTACTTCAACAGTTCTAAAAAAAATTCCCGGATTTCCCATAATTCCTTTTTTTTTCTAAATTTTCCCCATTCAAAATGAATTGTCCATTTTTCCAATTTGCATAATTCCCACATTTTTCAACCCATTCAAAGCATTCCAACATCAACATATTTCACCATCCTAGAAATTCAAACTACTGTTTTTCCAAATTCCAAAAAAATCCAGGATTTTCCAGAATTCCTGGTTTTCAAAAGCCCTATTTCCACCCTTTTTTCTGGCGACTACTCCTTCCACATTTTCCAACCCACTTGAACTATTCCACCAACAAATCATTCCTCTTAATCAGTGGTCAGTCAATAAATGTGTTTTGAACTGAAAAAATTCCCGGTTTTCCCGAAATTCTAGGAATTTCCATAATACCATTTCTCATTTATAAATGTTGCTACTTCAACATTTCTCGACCAATGTAAAAAATTCCAACACCAACCATTTCGATCAGAACATTCAAGTCTTTGAACATTTAAAAAAAAATTCCCGCTTTTTCTGAAATTCCCAATTTTTTGGGAAATTCCCATCGACATTCTTCAAAGTTCCACAATTTTCATCCGATTCAAACTGTTTCAACTACAAAATATTTAGCCTGTTCAGGAATTGTGTGCTCTACTTCAACAGTTCTAAAAAAATTCCCGGATTTCCCATAATTCCATTTTTTTTTTCCATTTTCCCCATTCAAAATAAATTGTCCATTTTTCTAAGTTGCACAATTCCCACATTTTACAACCCATTCAAACCATTCCAACATCAACATATTTCACCATCCTAGAAATTCAAACTACTCTTTTTCCAAATTCCAAAAAAATCCAGGATTTTCCAGAATTCCTGGTTTTCAAAAGCCCTATTTCCACCCTTTTTCTGGCGACTACTCCTTCCACATTTTTAAACCCACTTGAACTATTCCACCAAAAAATCATTCCTCTTAATCAGTGTTCAGTCAATCAATGTTTTTTGAACTGGAAACATTCCCAGTTTTCCCGAAATTCCAGGAATTTCCGTAATACAATTTCTCAATTACAAAAGTCATAACTTTAACATTTCTTGACCGATGTAAAACAATTCCAACACCAACCATTTCGATCAGAACATTCAAGTCTTTGAACATTTGAAAAAATTCCCGCTTTTCCTGAAATTCCCAATTTTTTGGGAAATTCCCATCGACATTCTTCAAAGTTCCACAATTTTCATCCGATTCTAGCTGTTCCAACTTCAAAATATTCAGCCTGTTCAGGAATTGTGTGCTCTACTTCAACAGTTCTAAAAAAAATTCCCGGATTTCCCATAATTCCTTTTTTTTTCTAAATTTTCCCCATTCAAAATGAATTGTCCATTTTTCCAATTTGCATAATTCCCACATTTTTCAACCCATTCAAAGCATTCCAACATCAACATATTTCACCATCCTAGAAATTCAAACTACTCTTTATCCAAATTCCAAAAAAATCCAGGATTTTCCAGAATTCCTGGTTTTCAAAAGCCCTATTTCCACCCTTTTTTCTGGCGACTACTCCTTCCACATTTTTCAACCCACTTGAACTATTCCACCAACAAATCATTCCTCTTAATCAGTGTTCAGTCAATAAATGTGTTTTGAACTAAAAAAATTCCTGGTTTTCCCGAAATTCCAGGAATTTTCGTAATACCATTTCTCATTTACAAATGTTGCTACTTCAACATTTCTCGACCAATGTAAAAAATTCCAACACCAACCATTTCGATCAGAAAATTCAAGTCTTTGAACATTTAAAAAAAAATTCCAGCTTTTTCTGAAATTCCCAATTTTTTGGGAAATTCCCATCGACATTCTTCAAAGTTCCACAATTTTCATCCGATTCTAGCTGTTCCAACTTCAAAATATGCAGCCTGTTCAGGAATTGTGTGCTCTACTTCAACAGTTCTAAAAAAAATTCCCGGATTTCCCATAATTCCTTTTTTTTTCTAAATTTTCCCCATTCAAAATGAATTGTCCATTTTTCCAATTTGCATAATTCCCACATTTTTCAACCCATTCAAAGCATTCCAACATCAACATATTTCACCATCCTAGAAATTCAAACTACTCTTTATCCAAATTCCAAAAAAATCCAGGATTTTCCAGAATTCCTGGTTTTCAAAAGCCCTATTTCCACCCTTTTTTCTGGCGACTACTCCTTCCACATTTTTCAACCCACTTGAACTATTCCACCAATAAACCATTCTTCTTAATCAGTGGTCAGTCAATAAATGTGTTTTGAACTGAAAAAATTCCTGGTTTTCCCGAAATTCCAGGAATTTCCGTAATACTATTTCTCATTTACAAATGTTGCTACTTCAACATTTCTCGACCAATGTAAAAAATTCCAACACCAACCATTTCGATCAGAACATTCAAGTCTTTGAACATTCAAAAAAAAATTCCCGCTTTTTCTGAAATTCCCAATTTTTTGGGAAATTCCCCTCGACATTCTTCAAAGTTTCACAATTTTCATCCGATTCAAACTGTTCCAACTACAAAATATTCAGCATGTTCAGGAATTGTGTGCTCTACTTCAACAGTTCTAAAAAAAATTCCCGAATTTCCCATAATTCCATTTTTTTTTTCCATTTTCCCCATTCAAAATAAATTGTCCATTTTTCTAAGTTGCACAATTCCCACATTTTACAACCCATTCAAAGCATTCCAACATCAACATATTTCACCATCCTAGAAATTCAAACTACTCTTTATCCAAATTCCAAAAAAATCCAGGATTTTCCAGAATTCCTGGTTTTCAAAAGCCCTATTTCCACCCTTTTTTCTGGCGACTACTCCTTCCACATTTTTCAACCCACTTGAACTATTCCACCAATAAACCATTCTTCTTAATCAGTGGTCAGTCAATAAATGTGTTTTGAACTGAAAAAATTCCTGGTTTTCCCGAAATTCCAGGAATTTCCGTAATACTATTTCTCATTTACAAATGTTGCTACTTCAACATTTCTCGACCAATGTAAAAAATTCCAACACCAACCATTTCGATCAGAACATTCAAGTCTTTGAACATTCAAAAAAAATTCCCGCTTTTTCTGAAATTCCCAATTTTTTGGGAAATTCCCCTCGACATTCTTCAAAGTTTCACAATTTTCATCCGATTCAAACTGTTCCAACTACAAAATATTCAGCATGTTCAGGAATTGTGTGCTCTACTTCAACAGTTCTAAAAAAAATTCCCGAATTTCCCATAATTCCATTTTTTTTTCCATTTTCCCCATTCAAAATAAATTGTCCATTTTTCTAAGTTGCACAATTCCCACATTTTACAACCCATTCAAAGCATTCCAACATCAACACATTCCACTCATCCTGGACTTTCAAACAAACACTTTCCCAAGTTCCAAACCAAATTCCGGTTTTCCTGGAAATTCCGACTCTTCAACATTCAAACCATTCATACATCCATCTTACATTCTGTCAGCATTTCACTTCAACTTCAGCATTGGAGCGTTCACACGCCATTCCTTCAAGAATTGCCTCATCTAGTTGAATATTAAAACCATCATCATGGAGGTCCCCCTTTTAAAAATGGACATGGAAAATAAGCCATCAATTTCTAGCAAAGCTTTGACGTTATTGTCGATCATTTCTCACGTCTCTGTGCTTTTTCAAGTCCTCGCCAACCACCAGGCAGACAACAAAAATATCTTCTCCTGCTCTCCCGTTCGTTCACTCTCGGGAGGAGAAACACTTTGCGCAGTATCACACTCGCCAAAAAAACAAAACCTTTTTTTATTAATTTTTTTGGACTTTTCTATTTGCTTTTTTTTTTAGCGTTGCCAAGCATTCTTTCAGTGGCTGCAACAAAATGATGCATGGTATAGAGCAGGGGAGTCAAACTGGTTTTCATTGAGGGCCACATCGCAGTTATGGGCCGCCTTTAACAGTGAGTAATATATGAATATACATGTATATTTATATATAAGGGACTTTGGGTACTTAGAAAAGCGCTATATAAATCTCAGGTATTATTATATATATATATATATATATATATATATATATATATATATATATATATATATATATATATATATATATATATATATATATATATATATATATATATATATATATATATATATATATGTATAATACATTAACAATAAATTTTTTCACATTAGTTGCGCAAAAAATATTAAAATGTGACTTTAAAAAGTGTCAGCTCAGTCACTAGAATGTTCCAGTAAAAGCAGTGTTTTTTTTTACAGCATATAAAAACATGGAATAAATGGAATGGAATGGAGAAACAACACCACAGTTTTTTTGCTGTAAAATTCAAGCAACAGAGCTGCCAGTTTTGTTTTTTTACTGTAAAATCTTGTTGTTTTAATGTTTTTTTTGTTTTTTTAAAATGTTTTAGTGTCTTACTGTATACGGAAAAAAAAACAGTACCAAAGTACTGTAAAAAATTGTAAATGTGCTGTACTTGTATAGCGCTTTCCCACCTTTTTAAGGAACTCAAAGCACTTTGACATTCACACACTGATGGCGGGAGCTGCCATGCAAGGCGCTAACCAGCAGCCATCAGGAGCAAGGGTGAAGTGTCTCGCTCAAGGACACAACGGACGTGACTAGGATGGTAGAAGGTGGGGATTGAACTAGGAACCCTCAGGTTGCTGGCACAGCCACTCTCCCAACTCTCGCCACGCCGTCCCCCCCCAAAAAAACTCAGTCGGCGGGATTTAACTATAAAATTTATTGTCAATTTTACAGTCTCCAATTTGATTGATAATTTGTTTTGAAATCATAAGTCGAGCATATATATATATATATATATATATATATATACATATATATATATATATATATATATATATATATATATATATATATATATATATATATATATATATATATATATATATATATATATATATATATCAATCTATCAATCAATTATTTATTTAGCCCTCAATCACAAGTGTCTCAAAGGGCTGCACAAGCCACGACAACATCCTGGGCTCAGATCCCACATCAGGGCAAGGAAATACTCAACCCAATGGGATGACAATGAGAAACCTTAGAGTACAGTATTTATCTTTAATTGAACAAAAACATTTTTTTTGGAATATATGATAATATAATATTTAGATTTTGATAATATTGCATTTAAAAAAATAAAAATAAAAATAAAATAAATATATATATATATATATATATATATATATATATATATATATATATATATATATATATATATATATATATATATATATATATATATATATATATATATATATATATATATATATATATGTCAGGTTCAAACACTGATGACATCTATTAATCAGACAAGAAGCAAGGAACCATGCAGACACAGAGTTCAATTTAGCTCATGAGGAGAACGCATGGAGCTGCACACTTAGTCACAGTCTCGCCCTACGTTCTAAGGTTCAGCTCCCGCGTCCCTCTTTTTATTCAGAGTTCCATAGTCAGAGGCCGCCTCTAAAAGGAGTGGTCACATGTATTATGCAAAGCAGGTCCAGGACGCACAGTACGTGACGGAATGTGCTGGGGGCCTTGTGATTTCGCCTTGTCCCCGCTTCGGCTGCGTGTTGTCATCTTATCTTCGTTGAGGTCGTTGAAGTCCTTGGCTGTTAGCGGGCTAAAACAAAGATCTACGACTGAGGCCACCCCTCAGACAAGAAGTGTTGTCCTTGCATAGATTAGAAAAGTCTATCTTGAGCACAATAGCTATTAACTAAAGCAATGGACTTTAAACATACTAAAGTTAGTGTGATAATATATACATAATTATTCTAACAGTATATATATATATATATACACTACCGTTCAAAAGTTTGGGGTCACATTGAAATGTCCTTATTTTTGAAGGAAAAGCACTGTACTTTTCAATGAAGATAACTTTAAACTAGTCTTAACTTTAAAGAAATACACTCTATACATTGCTAATGTGGTAAATGACTATTCTAGCTGAAAATGTCTGGTTTTTGGTGCAATATCTACATAGGTGTATAGAGGCCCATTTCCAGCAAGTATCACTCCAGTGTTCTAATGGTACAATGTGTTTGCTCATTGGCTCAGATGGCTAATTGATGGTTAGAAAACCCTTGTGCAATCATGTTCACACATTTGAAAACAGTTTAGCTCGTTACAGAAGCTACAAAACTGACCTTCTTTTGAGCAGATTGAGTTTCTGGAGCATCACATTTGTGGGGTCAATTAAACGCTCAAAATGGCCAGAAAAAGAGAACTTTCATCTGAAACTCGACAGTCTATTCTTGTTCTTAGAAATTAAGGCTATTCCACAAAATTGTTTGGGTGACCCCAAACTTTTGAACGGTAGTGTACATGTATGTATATATATATATATATATATATATATATATATATATATATATATATATATATATATATATATATATATATATATATATATATATATATATATATATATATATATATATATATATATATATATATATCAATATATATCAATAGATATCAATATATATATATATATATATATATATATATATATATATATATATTGATATCTATTGATATATATATATATATATATATATATATATATATATATATATATATATATATATATATATATATATATATATATTGATATATATATATATATATATATATATATATATATATATATATATATATATATATATATTGATATATATATATATATATATATATATATATATATATTGATATATATATATATATATATATATATATATATATATATATATATATATATATATATATTGATATATATATATATATATATATATATATATATATATTGATATCTATTGATATATATATATATATATATATATATATATATATATATATATATATATATATATATATATATATATATATATATATTGATATCTATTGATATATATTGATGCAGTACATAATTAATAATGTCAAAAGGGAAAGGACACAAATATTTAGTAAGACAAAATT
>NC_084734.1:7338910-7346410 GCF_033978785.1 Entelurus aequoreus
GCTTTTCATAAGACCCCAATTCAGTAGTGTACACACATTTGGAAATAAGAGCTAAAAGGTGATGTCCACACATGTGGCCACTAGGCCTTTAGAGGATAGTCTGCAAATGTTTCATTTTTTCATTTATTTCAGGCAATGACATAAAGAAGTACAAGTTGACAAAACATACTAATATAAATTAATATAGTGCACGATTGTCCAGTTTTGCCTGAAAGGGAGTGGGAAGAAGATCATTTATTTAATCCCACCCCCAGTTCTCCATTCAGTGATTATTCACATGAGTTTCACTCTTACTTTCTTCAAGGATTATAATACAGATGTTGTATCATAGTGGCATTACCACAGGTAACAATCATTATTACACTGTAACAATCATTTGTACCAACAATGTAGGAATAATGAATATACCAACAATGGTAATAGACAACATAGCAATAATGGTAATAGACAACATAGCAATAATGGTAATAGACAACATAGCAACAATGGTAATAGACAACATAGCAATAATGGTAATAGACAACATAGCAATAATGGTAATAGACAACATAGCAATAATGGTAATAGACAACATAGCAACAATGGTAATAGACAACATAGCAATAATGGTAATAGACAGCATAGCAACAATGGTAATAGACAACATAGCAATAATGGTAATAGACAACATAGCAATAATGGTAATAGACAACATAGTAACAATGGTAATAGACAACATAGCAATAATGGTAATAGACAACACAGCAACAATGGTAATAGACAACATAGAAATAATGGTAATAGACAACATAGCAATAATGGTAATAGACAACATAGCAACAATGGTAATAGACAACATTGCAATAATGGTAATAGACAACATAGTAACAATGGTAAGGAAACATTGAGCACATGTTAACACTTTGAGACAGAGTATAGCAGCAGGTCAAATTAAAGACCCTCATCTCTATATTTGAACCAGACCCCATGTTTGTATAATAGTTTAAATTGATTAATAGTTTGGCATTGCTTGTGTTGTAAGTCCAGTTTGTTCCAGAGTTCCGCATACAGACACACAAAAACGTTTACGAGTGGTTTGAGCTCTCGGTAATAAGAAATATCCAAAGCCTCTCAAGTTATGAGCCTGCACTCGTCTTATAAAAAAAACGTTGTAGATTAGGCGACAATAATTTGTTAAATGCTTTATATAAGATTATTAATGTCATCAAATTTGAGCAACTTTGATTGCATAAACAGATTATGAGTATGTTCTAAATAACCAACGTTGTGAATGATCCGCACTGCTCTTTTCCGTAATATGATCATAGGATGAATTGTGTTGTGGTAAGTATTCCCCCATACTTCAACACAGTATGTAAGGTATGGCAGTATCAAGGTGCAGTATAGAGTACGGAGTGCACTTTCGTTGAGGTATAGTTTTGCTTTGTTTATAATTGAGAGGCTTTTGGAGATTTTTGTTTTAATGTGTCTGACATGAGGTTTCCATGATAGTGTACTATCAATTATTACTCCCAAAAATGTATTCTCATTTACGATT
Source organism: Entelurus aequoreus (assembly GCF_033978785.1). Taxonomy (NCBI): domain Eukaryota; kingdom Metazoa; phylum Chordata; class Actinopteri; order Syngnathiformes; family Syngnathidae; genus Entelurus; species Entelurus aequoreus. Next base: position 7,340,448 of record NC_084734.1, read on the forward strand.
TCAATTTGGGTACCATCAATACTTATTTTCTGTTCAGACGTTATGTTGCGATTTCCAAACATCACTATCTTAGTTTTATTTATATTAAAGGATAATTTATTTGTGTCCATACATTTTTTTACTATGTTTAGTTCTGTTTTTACTGTATTTATGAGCTCATTACAGTCATCACTACTGTAGAATATATTTGTGTCGTCTGCAAATAGTATACATTTCAGTATTTTGGATGTATTAAACATATCATTAATATATACATTAAACAGTTTTGGCCACAACACGGACCCTTGGGGGACACCACAAGCAATGCCAAGAGTATCAGATAAAAATTGACCCATTTTAACAAACTGTACCCTCCCTGTTAAATAACTTTTTAACCAGTCACCAGCCAGCCCCCTAATTCCATATATTCCCATTTTATCTAGTAGAATTGAATGATCAATGGTATCAAAGGCTTTCTTTAGATCAATAAAAATACCAACTGCATATCTTTTATGCTCCAGTGCATTAGTCATTTCCTCAATAGCTTCAGTTATTGCCATTGAAGTTGTTCGTTTGGACCTAAAGCCATACTGACCGTCATTGATTATATGATGCTTCTCAAGAAAAGATTCAAGTCGAGAGTTAAATAGTTTCTCTAAGATTTTTGAGAACTGAGGCAAAAGAGAGATTGGTCTGTAATTTGCGAAAGCGTGTTTGCTGTCACTTTTGAAGAGCGGAGTTACCTTAGCCATTTTCATTTGACTTGGAAAGCAAATGATGTGTTGTTGTTGAGTGTCGGTGCTGTCTAGAGATCGGCAGAGTAACCGTGTAATACTCTTTGGTAGCTAATTGCTTTGTAGATATCGGAAACAGCGGGAGGCAGTGTGCAGGTAAAAAGGTATCTAATGCTTACACCAAAAATAAACAAAAGGTGAGTGCCCCTAAGAAAAGGCATTGAAGCTTAGGGAAGGCTATGCAGAACCAAACTAAAACTGAGCTGGCTACAAAGTGATTGAAGCTTTTATTAGTAGATTGGACAGTACAGTACATATTCCATACAATTGACCACTAAATGGTAACACCCGAATAAGTTTTTCAACTTGTTTAAGTCGGGGTCTACGTTAATCAATTCATGGTACAAATATATACAAACCCCGTTTCCATATGAGTTGGGAAATGGTGTTAGATGTAAATATAAACGAAATACAATGATTTGCAAATCCTTTTCAAGCCATATTCAGTTGAATATGCTACAAAGACAACATATTTGATGTTTTTGGCAAATAATCATTAACTTTAGAATTTGATGCCAGCAACACGTGACAAAGAAGTTGGGAAAGGTGGCAATAAATACTGATAAAGTTGAGGAATGCTCATCAAACACTTATTTGGAACATCCCACAGGTGAGCAGGCAAATTGGGAACAGGTGGGTGCCATGATTGGGTATAAAAGTAGATTCCATGAAATGCTCAGTCATTCACAAACAAGGATGGGGCGAGGGTCACCACTTTGTCAACAAATGCCTGAGCAAATTGTTGAACAGTTTAAGAAAAACCTTTCTCAACCAGCTATTGCAAGGAATTTAGGGATTTCAATCAATCAATCAATCAATGTTTATTTATATAGCCCTAAATCACCATCTACGCTCCGTAATATCATCAAAGGGTTCAGAGAATCTGGAGAAATCACTGCACGTAAGCAGCTAAGCCCGTGACCTTCCATCCCTCAGGCTGTACTGCATCAACAAGTGACATCAGTGTGTAAAGGATATCACCACATGGGCTCAGGAACACTTCAGAAACCCACTGTCAGTAACTGCAGTTGGTCGCTACATCTGTAAGTGCAAGTTAAAACTCTCCTATGCAAGGCGAAAACCGTTTATCAACAACACCCAGAAACGCCGTCGGCTTCGCTGGGCCTGAGCTCATCTAAGATGGACTGATACAAAGTGGAAAAGTGTTCTGTGGTCTGACGAGTCCACATTTCAAATTTTTTTTGGAAACTGTGGACGTCGTGTCCTCCGGACCAAAGGGATATCAGCACTTCAGTCATCAACAATTGCATCATCAGAGAAATGGACATTGAAACAGTGTAGGTGTGACTTGGTAGGATATGTACAGCGAGCAGAGAACATAGTGAGTTCAGAAAGCATAAGAACAAGTATATACATTTTATTATTTACATTTGATTATTTACAATCCGGGGAGGTGGGATGTGGAGGGGGGAGGGTGTTAGTCAAGGGTTGAAGTTGTCTGGAGGTGTGGTTTTAGTGCGGTTTTGAAGGAGGATAGAGATGCCCTTTCTTTTACACCTGTTGGGAGTGCATTCCACATTGATGTGGCATAGAAGGAGAATGAGTTAAGACCTTTGTTAGGTCGGAATCTGGGTTTAACGTGGTTAGTGGAGCTCCCCCTGGTGTTGTGGTTATGGCGGTCATTTATGTTATGGAAGTAGTTTGACATGTACTTCGGTATCAGGGAGGTGTAGCGGATTTTATAGACTAGGCTCAGTGCAAGTTGTTTTACTCTGTCAAGTAAACAAAAACAGAATGCTGGACGACAGCAAAGACTTACTGTGGAGCAAAGACGGCGTCCACAAAGTACATCCGAACATGACATGACAACCCAACCCAAATAGGTGAAATTAGATAATCTCCCACGGCACACCAGACTGTATCTCACGGCACACTAGTGTGCCGCGGCACAGTGGTTGAAAAACACTGGACTAGACAGGCCTGTAGCGTCTACCTCCAATATGACAGGTGTATTAAATATGTGAGACCTCTGAACACACCCAAATACTTTATTGTCTCAATAAAACTGAGCAAAAAAAAAAAAATAGTCCTGCATTTTTCCCCCCCAAAAGTAGAAGAAAGAAAGTCTGGTGGAATCCATATTAATTGGTTCTTCCTCACCCACACATTGACACTGACGGATGAATATTTTTTCCCACTGGTGCCTTCTGCCTCACCCACTCATGCGCTCTTATTCTCACCGCACATGTTCTCTCACCCTCCTGCTCTCTTTTTTTTAACTTGATGCGCACGCCCAGACGTGCAAAAACATGTGCATGCATAAAATATGTGCGCACTCCGTAGCTAAACGCCCGTACAATTGGAAGAAAAAAAAAACAACAACTCCATTTAAAAATGCATGCGCGTGGAATATTTAAACCACAGGTGTCAAACTCAAGGCCCGGGGGCCAGATCTGGCCCGCCACATCATTTTATCCGGCCCCGCAAACACCTGGAAATGATATGTGTCAATAAAATACTTCATATTTTCTCACTAAATTTCTTAGATTTTTTTTTAATTTTGACCAAAAAAATGATATGTACTGCTTGAAATTGCATGCCTTTTAAACTTTAATAGTATCCAATATTGCAACAAATATTACAGAATATTATCATACTTTCCAAACATGTTTTTTGTCTAAATAAAAATAAATAAATAAAAACTTTACAGCAAATTACCCATCAAATTAACGAAAATGACAATACATTTTATGTTGTTCTTTACAGCTGATTACTGTAAATTGGGAAAAAACTACGATATTTTTCGGAGTATAAGTCGCTCCGGAGTATAAGTCGCACCAGCCGAAAATGCATAATAAAGAAGGGAAAAAACATATATAAGTCGCACTGGAGTATAAATCAAATTTTTTGGGGAAATGTATTTGATAAAAGCCAACAGCAAGAATAGACATTTGAAAGGCAATTTAAAATGTCTAAAGAATAGTGAACAACAGGCTGAATAAGTGTACGTTATATGAGGCATAAATAACCAACTGGTATGTTAACGTAACATATTATGGTAAGAGTCATTCAAATAACTATAACATATAGAACATGCTATACGTTTACCAAACAATCGCTAAATCCCATGAAATCTTATACGTCTAGTCTCTTACGTGAATGAGATCAATAATATTATTATACCACTCATCTGTGCATCAGTTGGGGACATCTCTGCACTGCTGACCTGTCTCCATTCAAGATGGTCTCCTGCTGGCCCCACTATGGACTGGACTCTCACTATTATGTTAGATCCACTATGGACTGGACTCTCTCACTATTATGTTACATCCACTATGGACTGGACTCTCACACTATTATGTTAGATCCACTATGGACTGGACTCTCACACTATTATGTTAGATCCACTATAGACTGGACTCTCACACTATTATGTTAGATCCACTATGGACTGGACTCACACTATTATGTTAGATCCACTATGGACTGGACTCTCACACTATTATGGTAGATCCACTATGGACTGGACTCCCACACTATTATGTTAGATCCACTATGGACTGGACTCTCACACTATTATGTTAGATCCACTATGGACTGGACTCTCACACTATTATGTTAAATCCACTATGGACTGGACTCTCACACTATTATGGTAGATCCACTATGGACTGGACTCTCACACTATTATGTTAGATCCACTATGGACTGGACTCTCACACTATTATGTTAGATCCACTATGGACTGGACTCTCACACTATTATGTTAGATCCACTATGGACTGGACTCTCACACTATTATGTTAGATCCACTATAGACTGGACTCTCACACTATTATGTTAGATCCACTATGGGACTGGACTCTCACACTATTATGTTAGATCCACTATAGACTGGACTCTCACACTATTATGTTAGATCCACTACGGACTGGACTCTCACTATTATGTTAGATCCACTATGGACTGGACTCTCACTATTATGTTAGATCCACTATGGACTGGACTCTCACAATTATGTTAGATCCACTATGGACTGACTCTCACTATTATGTTAGATGCACTATGGATGGACTGGACTCTCACACTATTATGTTAGATCCACTATGGACTGGACTCTCACACTATTATGTTACATCCACTATGGACTGGACTCTCACACTATTATGTTAGATCCGGTGCGCCCTACGGTCCGGAAAATACGGTCGAACAAATCTCAATGGTCAGACTTCCTGATTAACGGAGGCGGATCCAAACCTAACGGCGTTGCAGTCACGAGTGTAAAAGGTCAGGGGCGTTGGCGCCCTGAGAAGAAACCAAATAAAACAAGTACCTGTTTGCATTAACGAGGATTGACGCCGACACCGAGACCTTTGGGTAATCTTTACTAATTTGACTCCTGGCTGTCAGGTGTGGACCCCTCTCAGGTGCACCCCCCCCCCCCCCCCCCCCCACCCCCCCCCCCCCCCCCCCCCCCCCCCCCCCCCCCCCCCGCCCCCCTGACACGCTTCACAGTGGCCTGCAGCTGATTTATTCATAGTCTTGCACCTTTAATTAAAAAGAAGGAGCCGGTGGCCACAGGCCGGGTCCACACTTGGCAGGCATCCTCCGTGTCTGGGTGGATGCTTCAAAGTCAAAGTGCAACAAAAAAAAAAAACCCCAGCAAGTCTCCAATGTGGACTCGTACAAATTGTTTATGTCGGCGTGCAGAATCTGGCGTGCAGAATCTGGCGTGAACGTCATCGCCGCGCTAATAGCGGACAACATTTGACAGACTGGGGAAGAACCAAGTCCATCTGGTGACGCGTGTTATTTTGTAACAAGTGCGTGTGGACGCCAAGCAGCAGCAGATGTCCTCCAAGGCAACATAACATGTACAGCAAGTGGGGAATATGGAAGAAGAAGAAGAACACTTACGGACGTGTAGAGGAAGCCCTCGCTGTTCATGGCCAGGTAGAGTTTGGTCTGCACGCCCTGGATGGCCACCACTCGCAGACCCACTGGGATGAGGTTGAACATGGCTGCAGGGACGACAAATAAGATCCACAAATAAAACAATGATTGTGGAAACAAATCCACACGACCAACAGAGGCTCATGTCGGGGATAATGTGGTGCCAGCTGGGAAGTAGTTTTCATGTTCCACGACCTCGCAGCAAACTACAAACTGCTGCATGTTTACAATAGTAGTTGAAATACTGCACAGACTACATAAAAGACTAATTACTGT
>NC_084734.1:7351410-7358910 GCF_033978785.1 Entelurus aequoreus
TATTATTATTATTTTATTATTATTTTATTATTATCCACAGACTGTGGATGCTTTTAAAAAAGGCTTGAGAACCCTTCTTTTTAATTATTTTTTTTTAGATATATGTCTGCTAGTTGTAGCTATTAGGCTGTTCTAGTTTTTATTATTATTTATTTTATTATTTTTTTCTATTTATTTTACTTGTTGGGGGCAGCTATTTGTGGGTCTAGCATTTTTGTTGTTGTTTTTATTTAAATGCACTGTAGCACTTTGCGGTTGTTTGCTCAATGTAAAGTGCTTTTACAAATAAAATATATTATTATTATTATCATTATTCACTGAAACGTGCTGCATTATTCACCGCCGTGATTCTCCTGTGGTCTGATTCTGTGTGAGGTCAAGCTGGTCATTTCACTCCCGCTCTTAGTCTGTGGAACGCTCTCCCTGACCACCTGAGGGCACCACAGACTGTGGATGCTTTTAAAAAAAGGCTTAAAAACTCTTCTTTTTAAAAAAGCCTTTTTTTAAATATATGTGTGCTAGTTCTAGCTATTAGGCTCTTTTATTTATTTATTTTTTTTACTATTTATTTTACTTGTTGGGGGCAGCTATTTGTGGTTCTAGCGTTGTTGTTGTTCTTTTCGTTTGTTTTGTTTTTTTAAAGGCGCTGTAGCACTTTGAGGTTGTTTGCTCAATGTAAAGTGCTTTTACAAATACAATCTATTATCATTATTATTATTATTATTATTATGGCCAACTGGGTTTCAGGCCGCTCCCAGTCTGTGGAACGCTCTCCCTGACCACCTGAGGGCACCACAGACTGTGGATGCTTTTAAAAAAGGCTTAAAAACCCTTCTTTAAAAAAAAAAAAAGCCATTTTTTATGTGTGCTAGTTCTAGCTATTAGGCTCGTCTAGTTTTTATTTTTTTTACTATTTATTTTACTTGATGGGGGCAGCTATTTGTGGTTCTAGCGCTGTTGTTTTGTTTGTTTGTTTTTTAAATGCACTGTAGCACTTTGAGGTTGTTTGCTCAATGTAAAGTGTTTTTACAAATACAATCTATTATTATTATTATTATTATTATTTAATGGCCAACTGGGTTTCAGGCCGCTCCCAGTCTGTGGCACGCTCTCCCTGACCACCTGAGGGCACCACAGACTGTGGATGCTTTAAAAAAAAAGGCTTAAAAACCCTTCTTTTTAAAAAAGCCTTTTTTTTTAGATATATGTGTGCTAGTTCTAGCTATTAGGCTCTTTTATTTTTTATTTTTTTTACTATTTACTTTACTTGATGGGGGCAGCTATTTGTGGTTCTAGCGCTGTTGTTTTGTTTGTTTGTTTCTTTGTTTTTTAAATGCACTATAGCACTTTGAGGTTGTTTGCTCAATGTAAAGTGTTTTTACAAATACAATCTATTATTATTATTATTATTATTATTATTATTATTATTATTTAATGGCCAACTGGGTTTCAGGCCGCTCCCAGTCTGTGGCACGCTCTCCCTGACCACCTGAGGGCACCACAGACTGTGGATGCTTTTAAAAAAAGGCTTAAAAACCCTTCTTTTTAAAAAAGCCTTTTTTTTTTAGATATATGTGTGCTGGTTCTAGCTATTAGGCTCTTTTATTTTTTATTTTTTTTACTATTTATTTTACTTGTTGGGGCAGCTATTTGTGGTTCTAGCGTTTTGTTTGTTTGTTTCTTTGTTTTTTAAATGCACTGTAGCACTTTGAGGTTGTTTGCTCAATGTAAAGTGTTTTTACAAATACAATCTATTATTATTATTATTATTATTATTATGGCCAACTGGGTTTCATGGTGAGTTTACTGACAGATATAAGTAAGAACTTTACACTACTTTATATTAGAAATGACAACAGCGGAGGATAAATGTCCTTATTGGTGTTTACGGACTACATGTACCAAGTCATATGGCAATCTGAAACGTTTGAAACAGTAACCTACAGGCATACCTTGGTAAAATGTCTCCTCTTTAGTTTTGGACATACATTAGGCTGCTAAGCATGCTCTACTTATTTTCACCAGTATAACCATTGCTAGCGTTGGTTTTACTTGGTTATAGTCCTTGTTTTCTGATAGTACTGACAATAACCATATAATTGCCATTTGTTGTGATATTGTACACAGGCATGACGTACTTCTTCCTGGAAATAGCCTCATTTCGCCATGATGTACGCCATGAACTATGTCTAGGCAAATCTATTTGGTAAGGGTAGGAGAATGGACAAAAACCCAGGAGCAGTGGGACCAGAGATAACCAAAAGATGATCTTCTCTATTCCACTATTTTCTGTAAAATACGGCAAATCGGACAATAAAAAAATCCTTATTGGTGTTTGCATATTTTGGACTACATGTACCAAGTTATATGGCAATCTGAAACAATTGAAACAGAAGCCTATACGCATACCTTGGTAAAATGTCTCCTCTTTAGTTTTGGCCGTACATTAGACTGCTAAGCATGCTCTACTTATTTTCACCAGTATAACCATTGCTAGCGTTGGTTTTACTTGATTTTAGTCCTTGTTTTCTGATAGTACAGACAATAACCATATGATTGCCATTTGTTGTGATATTGTACACAGACATGACGTACTTCTTCTGTCATGATCTGTGGTCTGGATCATGTTTTTGTTATTTTCTGTTAGTTTTTAGTTCCTGTTTTTGTACACCCTTGTTTTTTTTAGTTTCCATGACGACTTATTAGTTTCACCTGCCTCATGTGTTCGGGACACGCACTTGCTCTAATCAAGAGACTATTATTTAAGCCTGTCTTTGCCAGTTAGTCGGCCTGGCGTCATTGCTCTGTTCATGCCATAGGTTCATGTTTGTTTCTTGTAATGCCATAGATTATGCTAGTTGTTTTCTTTAACTCCTAGTGCGATCAGCCTTGTTTTCCGTTTTTTGTACCTTTTTGAGAGAAGATAATTAAATATGTCCCTACCTTCACGCCTTGTCCGGAATAGTCCGATTGCTTCCCGGGAGAACAACCTTTGCAGTAAGCTGCGAAAAACCCCCCGTCGTGACATCTTCCTGGAAATAGCCTCATTTTGCCATGATGTGCACCATGAACTATGTCTAAGCAAATCTGCTTGGTAAGGGTAGCAGAATGGACAAAAACCCAGGAGCAGTGGGACCAGAGATAACCAAAGATTAGCTTCTCTATTCAACTATTTTCTGTAAAATACGGCAAATCGCACAATAAAAAAATCCTTATTGGTGTTTGCATATTTTGGACTACATGTACCAAGTTATATGGCAATCTGAAAGGTTTGAAACAGTAGCCAGTTTCACCTGCCTCATGTGTTCGGGACACGCACCTGCTCTAATCAAGAGACTATTATATAAGCCTGTCTTTGCCAGTTAGTCGGCCTGGCGTCATTGCTCTGTTCATGCCATAGGTTCATGTTTGTTTCTTGTAATGCCATAGATTATGCTAGTTGTTTTCTTTAACTCCAAGTGCGATCAGCCTTGTTTTCCGTTTTTTGTACCTTTTTGAGAGAAGATAATTAAATATGTTCCTACCTTCACGCCTATTTTCTGTAAAATACGGCAAATCGCACAATAAAAAAATCCTTATTGGTGTTTGCATATTTTGGACTACATGTACCAAGTTATATGGCAATCTGAAAGGTTTGAAACAGTAGCCTATAGGCATACCTTGGTAAAATGTCTCCTCTTTAGTTTTGGCCGTACATTAGACTGCTAAGCATGCTCTAATTATTTACACCAGTTCAACCATTGCTAGCGTTGGTTGTAGTTGGTTTTAGTCCTTGTTTTCTGATAGTACGGACAATTACCATATGATTGCCATTTGCCCGAGCGTGGTTCGTGTCTGCGGACGCCTGGGAGCGACGTGCGGGGGAGAAGCTTTTAGACGGGGCCGTTACGTTTACCCTTATCACTTCACCAGCGCCGCGGGGGCTCGTCAAGGAGTCAGCTCCTGGCCGACCGCCCAGAGGTTCCATCCCCGTCCCTACATCCGCCCACACCTTCCCTCCCGTCTGCACCTCCAACTGCCCCTGAGCAGGGAGTCTTCCTTACATAACAAGTCCGGGTCAGTCCTTTTAGAGCTGGCCTCCTCCTCACTGAGGTTGTCCCTGCCATGCCTGAGCCACACAATCAGTCCAGGATTGTTCCCTACGCACACATGTGACTTCCTCTGAATGTCGCAATAATCATAATAATAATCATAATAATCATAATAATAATAATGTTGCACATTTGAAATATGAATCAGCTGTTCTGCTGTAAGATGACTTCAAGTTCCTGCACTTTATGTCAAGGCTTTTAGGAAAGTATGAATGTTGTCATTGATCAGGTCTTTGTAGTCTCAGGACGTTCAATCATCACAACTGGACTGTTTGGTTTGTACTAGAAGATGTTTCACTTCTCATCTATAAACTTTATCACTTCATGATCATAGTCTTAGACTTAGATTGTCACATCTAGTCTTAGTATTAGATTGGTCACATCTCGTCTCAGACTTAGATTGGTCACATCTAGTCTTAGACTTAGATTGTTACATCTAGTCTTAGTATTAGATTGGTCACATCTAGTCTTAGACTTAGATTGTTAAATCTAGTCTTAGACTTAGATTGGTTACATCTAGTCGTAGACTTAGACTGTTAAATCTAGTCTTAGACTTAAATTGGTCACATCTAGTCTTAGACTTAGATTGTTACATCTAGTCTTAGTATTAGATTGGTCACATCTAGTCTTAGACTTAGATTGTTACATCTAGTCTTGGACTTAGAGTAATCAGATCTTGTCTTAGACTTAGATTGGTCACATCTAGTCTTAGACTTAGATTGTCACATCTAGTCTTAGACTTAAATTGTCACATCTAGTCTTAGACTTAGATTATTACATCTAGTCTTAGACTTAGATTGGTCACATCTCGTCTTAAACTTAGATTTTTACATCCAGTCTTAGACTTAGATTAGTCACATCTAGTCTTAGACTTAGATTGGTCACATCTAGTCGTAGACTTAGATTGGTCACATCTAGTCTTAGATTGGTCACATCTAGTCTAAGACCTAGATTGGTCACATCTAGTCTTAAACTTAGATTGTTACATCTAGTCTTGGACTTAAGAGTAATCAGATTTTGTCTTAGACTTAGATTGGTCACATCTAGTCTTAGACTTAGATTGTCACATCTAGTCTTAGACTTAAATTGTCACATCTAGTCTTAGACTTAGATTATTACATCTAGTCTTAGACTTAGATTGGTCACATCTCGTCTTAAACTTAGATTTTTACATCCAGTCTTAGACTTAGATTAGTCACATCTAGTCTTAGACTTAGATTGGTCACATCTAGTCGTAGACTTAGATTGGTCACATCTAGTCTTAGACTTAGATTGGTCACATCTAGTCTTAGACTTAGATTGGTCATGTGTAGTCTAAGACCTAGATTGGTCACATCTAGTCTTAAACTTAGATTGTTACATCTCGTCTTAGACTTAGAGTAATCACATCTAGTCTTAGACTTAGATTGGTCATGTGTAGTCTAAGACCTAGATTGGTCACATCTAGTCTTAAACTTAGATTGTTACATCTCGTCTTAGACTTAGAGTAATCACATCTAGTCTTAGACTTTGATTGGTCACATCTAGTCTTAGACTTAAATTGGTCACATCTAGTCTTAGACTTAAATTGTCACATCTAGTCTTAGACTTAGATTAGTCACATCTAGTCTTAGACTTAGATTGGTCACATCTAGTCTTAGACTTAGATTGGTCAGGTGTAGTCTAAGACCTAGATTGGTCACATCTAGTCTTAAACTTAGATTGTTACATCTCGTCTTAGACTTAGAGTAATCACATCTAGTCTTAGACTTAAATTGGTCACATCTAGTCTTAGACTTATATTGGTCACATCTAGTCTTAGACTTAGACTTCGATTGGCCCCATCTAGTCTAAACTTAGATTGGTCAGATCTAGTCTTAGACTTAGATTGTTACATCTAGTCTTAGACTTAGATCTTTACATTTAGTTTTAGACTAAGATTGGTCACATCTAGTCTTACTTAGATTGGTCAGATCTAGTCTTAGACTTCGATTGGTCTGATTTAGTCCTGCGGCTGGTGCCAAAATCCCAAATATTTATACTCCAAAACCAGGAGAGTGTGCCTGGGCAAGGATGGTTTCGCCCTATGGTAGTGAGAAAAACAACTGTTGAGAGGCAAACAAACAATCCTAACCGTCAAAGCCGACAACAGTTGTTGAAGTGTCATTTACCCTGGTTAGCATTGAGGTTTGGTGTGGCAGAACCATCACTACTACCACTCCAAAATAGTCGAAATCCTCCACGTTAGCATTCCATTTTATAAATGTAGAACATATTAATGGAGAGAACTTCCTTTTGTATACAACATTTTTATTCAACAAAATGATTACAATTATTTTAGGGTTTTTTAAATTGGTAAAAGCAAAAGAAATGGACTAAATAGTCATTTTTGGTGAGAGAAAGCTAATTATTTGAAGAGAACGGTGCCCATGGTGATAGTTTTATTGTGTGTTAATCCTATATTTTGTATGTATTTTGTAAATATTTTAATGTTTTTTCTTATGTTTTATAAGAATATTTAGCATGTTATTATTGTTTTGTAAAATATAAAAAAAGAAAGAAACAGACAAGATATTAAACAGTACTTTTACATAAGCATGTTAGGTCATTGGAAGCTAACTTTTTAGAAAACTGTGCCCAGGGGGAAGATTGTATACGGTTTTAAAATGTGTGTTAATATATGTATACAATTTATTTATTTTAAATATATATTAAATGTACTTAAAAAAAAGTTTTAATAATTGTAATGTTTTTATATTTTTAATATATGTTTAAATAATGTTAATGTATGTTTTTTTTAACATTGTAGCTTGTTTTAAATACTTTTTAATATTTTAATTTACCATGTTCAAATATTATTTTGTAATATTGCAAAAACAAACAAGATATCCAACATTTTAAATGTGTATTAATCTTTGTTTAAAATGTATTTTTTAACATGTTTAGTTGATGTTTAAAATATGTTTTAAATCATTCTAATGTATGTTTAAAATACATATATATTGTAAACATTGTAGCATGTTTAGCATGTAGTTTTTGATATTTTTAATTAGCATTTCCTATCATTGTTTTGTAAAATTGCAAAAAAGGCGAAAACAAACCATATTTTAAAGAGCAATTTTACGAAAGCATTTTAGGTCATTGGAAGCTAACTTTTTAGAAAACTGTGCCCAGGGGGAAGAATGTATACGGTTTTAAAATGTGTGTTAATATATGTATACAATTGATTTTTTTTAAATATATATTAAATGTATTTAAAAGATTTTTTTAAAATAATTTTAATGTTTTTATATTTTTATATATTTTTAAATAATGTTAATGTATGTTTTTTTTTAACATTGTATAATGTTTTGAATACAATTTTAATATTTTAATTTAGCATGTTCAATTATTATTTAGTAAAATTTCAAAAACAAACAAGATATCCAAC
>NC_084734.1:7363910-7401410 GCF_033978785.1 Entelurus aequoreus
AATTATTTTTATTTTTTATTTATTTATATTTTGCATTTTTCGTTTTTTATTTTACCCATTGATACAATAATTAAGTAATAATAATAATAATAATAATAATTAAAATAAAAAAATACATTTTGTATTTTTTGGTTTTATCGCAAAAAAATATTTTTTATTTGACAGTCGAATTAAATTTCAGGTCAATTTTGTTGTTTGACTTTATGCAGAATTCTAACCAATTGTTCACATAGTCTGTTCTGAACTCCTGTTTCCATGCCAGTGCTTTAGTGATGAGAATAAAGTCGTAGCCTGGCTTACGTCACGCCGTCCTTTCTTCGCGGGGGAAAGCTCAACAGCACCCCCGCTGGTTGCGGCAGGTAGCGCGGGGAAGGCAGGGCAGACTTACCGTAGCCGTTGTCCTCCTCCTTGGTTCCATCAATGGTTCCGTCGGCCTGCAGCTGCAGATGGAACCCCTGTCGGCTGTACAGCTTGGTCACGATGCCCTTCAGCTGGGGCTCTGCGGGGGGGGGGGGGGGGGGGGGGGGGGGGCACAAGCGGGGTCACACGTCAGCACACCAAATGTCCCACATTACGTCTGCGGGTGTTGTCACCTGGGTCACGGGTGAAGCAGCAACACGTTACTTGTGAGTGCATGGCTGCCGTCAGCGTACGCGGACAAGAAGAAGGCGCAGACTGAGGTTCATGTTGGATAAGAGCTAAGTGCTGGCCTCTCCTGTGTGGACGCGGTTAACCACACCTTTCCTCTCACTTTTACTCACATTCAACGCTCGCTAAACGACTTTGTGTCGTCCTACCCTAATGTCTTACGCGTAAATAACAGATAGGACGGCCATGTGTGTGCGGGATTTCTCAGGGCTTTAACCTCTTAAGGCTTTTTTTTATTTCTCTTTGCTATTTGGGCTTATTGGACCCTAATTTGAATAAAAACTAAGAATCATCTTTTGGTATGATGTACTTAGTCCATAAGTACACAAACATGTACTTCATGTTAAGTGACATGCTAATTCTTATTTTTACACTTTTTTTTTCCAAATGCCATTAATAATAATAATAATAATAATAATAATATATTTTATTTGTAAAAAGCACTTTACATTGAGTAAACAACCTCAAAGTGCTATAGTGTATAAAAAAATAAAAAAATAAATAAAAAGACCATAAAAACATTTTATTTGAATCATGTATATGGAAAAAATGACACAAATTCATTGATTTATTCTGTGTTCGTTTTTGTTTTATCACTCATATATTAATAATAATTAATTTTGTTGAAAAGCCTAATAATTTTTTTTATCAAAAGAGCTCTTTTTTAAATCAACACAATTTTTATTTTTTTTTAACAATTTTAAAGTTTTAAATTTTACCCATTTTTACTATACATACAATTTTTTTAAACATTTTTTATCACTTATATATTGATAATAATTTATTTTGTTTAAAAGCCTAATCATTTTTATTTTTCAAAAGGACTCTTTTTTAGACCAACACTAAAAGTTACAAAAAATTTTTAAATGTTTAAAGTTTTTTGTTTTGTCACTCATATATTGATAATAATTTATTTTGTTAAAAGCTTAATCCATTTTTTTTTAAAGAGCTATTTCTTAAATCAACACAATTTATTATATTTATTTTTTTTAAACAATTTTAAAGTTTGTTAATTTTACCCATTCAATCTTTTTTAAAAAAGGCTCTTTTTTTAAATCAACACTAAAAGTGTTTTTTTTTCTTTTTTTTTCCAAATTAAATTTTTTTTATTTTACCCATTTATCTGGAAAAAAAAGGACGGAAATACAATTATTTATTCTGTATTTGTTTTTTGCTTTATCACTCATATGTTTATAATTTTTCCAAATTCCATTAATAATAATAATAATAATAATAATATATTTTATTTGTAAAAAGCATGTTACATTGAGCAAACAACCTCAAAGTGCTACAGTGTATAAAAAAATAAAATAAAGAATAAAAAGATAATAAAAAATAAATAAAAATAAAAACTAGAACAGCCAAATAGCTAAAACTAGTATGCATATATCGAAAAAAAGGCTTTTTTTTTTTTTTTAAAAGAAGGGTTTTTAAGCCTTTTTTAAAAGCATCCACAGTCTGTGGTGCCCTCAGGTGGTCAGGGAGAGCCTTCCACAGACTGGGAGCGGCGGAGCAGAGAGCCCGGTCTCCCATTGTTCGTAGCTTTGTATGTTATACTCTGTGCTACAGTGTATAAAAAAATAAAATAAAAAATAAAAAGATAACAAAAAATAAATAAAAATAAAAACTAGAACAGCCAAATAGCTAAAACTAGTACGCATATATCTAAAAAAAAAGGCTTTTTTTTTTTTTTTAAAAGATGGGTTTTTAAGCCTTTTTTAAAAGCATCCACAGTCTGTGGTGCCCTCAGGTGGTCAGGGAGAGCGTTCCACAGACTGGGAGCGGCGGAGCAGAAAGCCCGGTCTCCCATTGTTCGTAGCTTTGTATGTTATACTCTTCTGACACCACCAGATGGCAGTACAAGTGTCCACATAAGTGGCCATAAGACCCCAATTCAGTAGTGTACACAATTTTGTAAATAAGAGCTGAAAGGTGCTGTCCACACATGTGGCCACTAAGCCTTTAGAGGTAGTTTCACAAAAAAAAACATTCAAGTCGGTCTGTGTAGTGTGGACACAAAGTGGATCAGGTTCACTTCTGTAGATTATTTTGGTCATCATGATTAATCTATCGATTAATCGATTCAATTAATCAGTCCCAGGGTGTATTTCAGTTCAGTTCAGGTGCAGTTGATGTGGAACATGCATACGATACAACGTATGGCCGATATTATCGGACATCTCTAATAAGAACTGAAATTACAATCATAATCGATTATTTGCTGCAGCACCTTGTTTGTATGCTGCAAGATGAACAATTGCATTGCAATTACATGACTTAAAATAGTCTAATAATAAGAAATAATGGTACTATAATAAGGATAAATAATTTAATTTAATTATTTTGATATATAACTAAAATGACATATTTAATTCAAAATATATATAGAATGTAATAATAAGGGTAATATAACCAGAAAAGTGCATGGTAGGAAAAACTAATTATTTGCTTTCAGGTATTTTATCTTGCTTGGGTTTCAAGTTTGTGCAAAGTGGTTTCACCTGAAGTGGATCAGGAAGCCACTCGGGCAACGTGAACACTTTGGGGGCTGAATTCAGTTTGTCTTCAAAAAGGATTTATGTGAAAACACCCGGAAAGTTTGGTTTTGATGGACATCCATAACGTCACTACAGTGGACAGGTGTTTTTTTTTGTTTTTTTTAACGTTTGATGACACCGCTCAACAAGTTCTCCTGTGGCAGAAAAGCATAAGAAAGTTCCAAACTATCGAGAAATAATGTGCCAAAGGTGACAAAATACACGACACAGAGTAGGTGATGTTATTTTTACAGCCATGCAGCAACTAAGTTGAATCAGTGCATTTAAATAAACTTTGGGTTCCGAAAGTCTGCAAGGTTCTGCTGCCAAGACTGGACCTGCACTCAGGATTTAGTTTGAATGTGCAATAATAGGAATATACTGTACATAATGTGCAGTATAGTCCCTGTTTATTAGTCACATACTTGTGTCATCTTTTGGTTCATTTAGAGCAATAAAGTCATTTTAGCTCAGGGAGGAAAATATGTGCCGGACTATTAACATCATGGCATTAAAAGTAAAAAAAATAAAGAAAACTTCAGATTGTTTTCTTTGTCTTACTTTGGCCAAAAATCGAACAAACACATTCTGAAAATATTACAATAAAAATAAGAGGACAAAAAGTGATACATTTTAGAGCCATGAAGGAAAGAAGAAAGTGCATGAATGTTTATAACTGAATACATTTACATCCATCCATCTTTTTCAAAAAGGCTATTTTTGAAATCAACACTAAAAGTGTTTTTTTTTTTTTTAAACAATTTAAAAAAGATTGATTTTACCCATTTATCTGGGGAAAAAAAGGACAAAAATACAATGATTTATTCTGTATTATTTTTTTGTTTTATCACTCATATTTATAATAATTTATTTTGTTGAAAAGCCTAATAAAAAAAGTTTTGGTGTTTTTTTTTTTTTTTGTTTTTTTTTTAAACACCAAAAAGTGTTTTTTTTTTCCAAGTTTAAATTTTTTTATTTTACCCATTCATCTGGAAAAAAGAATGCAAATACAATGATTTATTGGGTATTCTTTTTTGTTTTATCACTTATATCTTTATACAAATGTAATTTGTTGAAAAACCTAATTAAAAAACGTTCTTTTTCAAAAAGGTTATTTTTGAAAATAAACCTTAAAGGTGTTTTTTTTAATTAATTTTTTTATTTAAATTTTTACAATCCATCCATCTTCTTCCGCTTATCCGAGGTCGGGTCGCGGGGGCAGCAGCCTAAGCAGGGAAGCCCAGACTTCCCTCTCCCCAGCCACTTGGTCCAGCTCCTCCCGGGGGATCCCGAGGCGTTCCCAGGCCAGCCGGGAGACATAGTCTTCCCAACGTGTCCTGGGTCTTCCCCGTGGCCTCCTACCGGTCGGACGTGCCCTAAACACCTCCCTAGGGAGGCGTTCGGGTGGCATCCTCACCAGATGCCCGAACCACCTCATCTGGCTCCTCTCCATGTGGAGGAGCAGCGGCTTTACTTACTCATTACTTACTAATTTAATTTAATTTGATTTAATTTTTACTTACTTATTTACTTTATAAATTTACATATGCATAATTTTTTTTTCTTTTGTATTATTTTTTTTAAATGAATTAATCACCGTTTATGACAACCTTTTTCCAGAGACATAACAGGATAATGCATACATTTATCATTTGTTGTCACAACGCTTAGAAAAAAAGTGGGACCCCATAAAATTCACTGTGGGCCCCCATTTTTATGACTTGATGGGGCCCCTGTGACCCCATTTTGAACATTCCTAGCGCCAACACTGATGGAGTATTGCTGCGTGCAAAACAGCAGCAGGCGGCTGTGGGCTATACTAATCAAATATCATCCCGGGGGCCATAGATCATTCATTCGTGGGCCGGATCTGGCCCGCGGGCCTTGACTTTGACACGTAGGACTTAAAATCTTCTAAAATCGACTCTTAAAAGAGCGACAAAACCTCTATTTGTCCTTTCCACACGCTTTTTTGCTGTCATTTTAAAACTGGTCTGTGTCGCGTTCACAATCGATTTGATTGGAGAAAAGCTTTGATTTATGTTCTATTTTTTTTTTTGGTGGCTAAATAGTTGAATGATTAACCATATAACTGATCAGAATGTTTAAACTTCAGACTAGAGGTGTTGGGGAATCTTTGGCCACCTCACCATTCCATTACGATTCAGGAGCTACGATTCCATTAATAATACTTTGGAGTGATCGGAACTTTAAGTATGCGGACATCGTTTCTGAAATTGAGAGAACATGAGAGCGGTGGCGCGTTTTTTCTTGCATTTTTCATTGCTACACACATTTAAATACTAAAGATGCACATTTATTATGAAAAAAATAATTAAGGGTTATTGCAAGCAGAACTTTTTTTTTTATGAATATAACTGATCGGAATTGATACATTTCAGACTAGAGGTGGAAATATTTGGCCGCCTCATGATTCCATTAATAATCCTTTATTGATACATCTTTAATCCAACACATTTATGAAATTAATGAAAATGTGTGCAAAAGTGGACAATAAGTGTCCTCAAATAAAGTCTGATCACTCTGTCTGCATTATTTTATTTTCAGTAAATAAATCGATAATCGACGTTTACTAATCAATTATAGAATCGTCCATGTCCGAATTGCGACGCATCTAAAAATTGATTATTTCCCCCACCTCTACTCCAGACCGGAGTAGAGGTGGAGTGATCAAAACTTTTAAATACGCGGACATCGTTTCTGAAATTGAGAGAACATGAGAGCGGTGGCGCGTTTTTTCTTGCATTTTTCATTGCTACACACGTTTAAATATTAAAGATGCACATTTATTATGAAAAAAATAATTAAGGGTTATTGCAAGCAGAACATTGTTTTTTTTTAATATAACTGATCGGAATTGATAAACTTCAGACTAGAGGTGGAAATATTTGGCCGCCCCATTAATAATCCTTTATTGATACATCTTTAATCCAACACATTTATGAAATTAATGAAAATGTGTGCAAAACTGGACAATAAGTGTCCTCAAATAAAGTCTGATCACTCTGTCTGCATTATTTTATTTTCAGTAAATAAATCGAAAATCGACGTTTACTAATCAATTATAGAATCGTCCATGTCCGAATTGCGACGCATCTAAAAATCGATTATTTCCCCCACCTCTACTCCAGACCGGAGTAGAGGTGGAGTGATCAAAACTTTTAAATACGCGGACATCGTTTCTGAAATTGAGAGAACATGAGAGCGGTGGCGCGTTTTTTCTTGCATTTTTCATTGATACACACGTTTAAATATTAAAGATGCACATTTATTATGAAAAAAATAATTAAGGGTTATTGCAAGCAGAACATTTTTTTTTATGAATATAACTGATCGGAATTGATAAACTTCAGACTAGAGGTGGAAATATTTGGCCGCCTCATGATTCCATTAATAATCCTTTATTGATACATCTTTAATCCAACACATTTATGAAATTAATGAAAATGTGTGCAAAACTGGACAATAAGTGTCCTCAAATAAAGTCTGATCACTCTGTCTGCATTATTTTATTTTCAGTAAATAAATCGATAATCGACGTTTACTAATCAATTATAGAATCGTCCATGTCCGAATTGCGACGCATCTAAAAATCGATTATTTCCCCCACCTCTACTCCAGACCGGAGTAGAGGTGGAGTGATCAAAACTTTTAAATATGCGGACATCGTTTCTGAAATTGAGAGAACATGAGAGCGGTGGCGCGTTTTTTCTTGCATTTTTCATTGCTACACACATTTAAATACTAAAGATGCACATTTATTATGAAAAAAATAATGAAGGGTTATTGCAAGCAGAACATTGTTTTTTATGAATATAACTGATCGGAATTGATAAACTTCAGACTCGAGGTGGAAATATTTGTCCGCCTCATGATTCCATTAATAATCCTTTATTGATACATCTTTAATCCAACACATTTATGAAATTAATGAAAATGTGTGCAAAACTGGACAATAAGTGTCCTCAAATAAAGTCTGATCACTCTGTCTGCATTATTTTATTTTCAGTAAATAAATCGATAATCGACGTTTACTAATCAATTGTAGAATCGTCCATGTCCGAATTGCGACACATCTAAAAATCGATTATTTCCCCCACCTCTACTCCAGACCGGAGTAGAGGTGGAGTGATCAAAACTTTTAAATACGCGGACATCGTTTCTGAAATTGAGAGAACATGAGAGCGGTGGCGCGTTTCTTCTTGCATTTTTCATTGCTACACACATTTAAATATTAAAGATGCACATTTATTATGAAAAAAATAATTAAGGGTTATTGCAAGCAGAACATTTTTTTTAATGAATATAACTGATCGGAATTGATAAACTTCAGACTAGAGGTGGAAATATTTGTCCGCCTCATGATTCCATTAATAATCCTTTATTGATACATATTTAATCCAACACATTTATTAAATTAATGAAAATGTGTGCAAAACTGGACAATAAGTGTCCTCAAATAAAGTCTGATCACTCTGTCTACATTATTTTATTTTCAGTAAATAAATCGATAATCGACGTTTACTAATCAATTATAGAATCGTCCATGTCCGAATTGCGACGCATCTAAAAATCGATTATTTCCCGAAACCTCTACTCCAGACCGGAGTAGAGGTGGAGTGATCAAAACTTTAAATACGCGGACATCGTTTCTGAAATTGAGAGAACATGAGAGCGGTGGCGCGTTTTTTCTTGCATTTTTCATTGCTACACACATTTAAATACTAAAGATGCACATTTATTATGAAAAAAATAATGAAGGGTTATTGCAAGCAGAACATTGTTTTTTATGAATATAACTGTTTGGAATTGATAAACTTCAGACTAGAGGTGGAAATATTTGGCCGCCTCATGATTCCATTAATAATCTTTTATTGATACATCTTTAATCCAACACATTTATGAAATTAATGAAAATGTGTGCAGAACTGGACAATAAGTGTCCTCAAATAAAGTCTGATCACTCTGTCTGCATTATTTTATTTTCAGTAAATAAATCGATAATCGACGTTTACTAATCAATTATAGAATCGCCCATGTCCGAATTGCGACGCATCTAAAAATCGATTATTTCCCGAAACCTCTACTCCAGACCGGAGTAGAGGTGGAGTGATCAAAACTTTTAAATACGCGGACATCGTTTCTGAAATTGAGAGAACATGAGAGCGGTGGTGCGTTTTTTCTTGCATTTTTCATTGATACACACATTTAAATACTAAAGATGCACATTTATTATGAAAAAAATAATGAAGGGTTATTGCTAGCAGAACATGTTTGTATATTTAATATATCTTCCCTAAATATATTATGTTTTTGTTTTTTTTATGAGTATAACTGATCATAATTGATAAACTTCAGACTCGAGGTGGAAATCTTTGGCCGCCTCATGATTCCATTAATAATCTTTTATTGATACATCTTTAATGGATGTATATTGATGCGGTTTTACATGAATTTTTGTTTCACTAAATGAGCATTTATCACTTGCAACTTTTTAAAAACATATTTATTAAATTAATGAAAATGTGTGCAAAACTGGACCATAAGTGTCCTCAAATAAAGGGGCTTAGTTTCTGAAATGGAGAGAACATGAGAGCGGTGGCGCGTTTTTTCTTGCATTTTTCATTAATACACACATTTAAATATTCATGATGAACATTTATTATGAAAAAAATAATGAAGGGTTATTGCAAGCAGAACATATTCAAACTATTTTCCCTAAAATACGTATTGAGGCTGTATTTTATACGATTAATCGAACAAACTAATCGATTAATCACTCAATGACTAAACTAACCACTATTAGTTAGTTCCAGGTTTGATTACCCCTTTTGCTACCCTCGTCACTGCCGTTGTGTCCTCGGGCAAGACACTTGTCGATACTGGCTGTCACTATGTAAAGCCCTTCGAGTCACCGGAGAAAAAGCGCTATATAAATGTAATTCACCTTACGTGAAAACCTCGCTGGCAAGTTGACCGAGACTTGTTTGGCGCACACCAGAGTTCCGGTGAAAGGAACCGACACACCGTTGTTAGTTTGCGCTAGGGTTGTGCAATATTTAGGTATCGGTACCGGTACCAAAATGTATTTCGATACTTTTTGATACTTTTCGGTACTTTTCTAAATAAAAGGGCACCACCAAAAAAAATGGCTTTATTTTAACAAAAAATCTTAGCCATGTCTTAAAGCACCTCTTCCTGTTATAACTTCACCTTTATCTTTACTTTTTACACCAAAATCCTCCCTTTTCTGTCTACGCGCCGTGTCTGCTTGTAAGTACTCTGTGTGTGCGCGCTGCCGAACATGCTCTGCTGCTGGTGAAACTAGGAATGTCACAACGTGACGACGCCGTAAAAAAATACATAAATAAAACAGGTACTTTTTACAGGCTGTATTGTACCGATTGTAATATTATACTAGTAGCGGTATACCGTACAAGCTTAGTTTGCACGGAAGTGAAGTTCGGTCACGAAAGGTGAGTTACATTTATATGCTCCTTCAAACCACAAAGGACCGAACTTCACTTCCGTGCAAACTAAGCTTGTACGGTATACCGCTACTAGTATAATATCACAATCGGTACAATACCGCCTCTAAAAAGTACCTGTTTTATTTAAAAAATTTTACGGGCATGACGGCGCGTCGTCACGTGATGACATTGCTGGTTTTACCAGCAGAGGAGCATGTTCGGCAGCGCACACACACAGAGTACTTACAAGCAGACACGGCGTGTAGACAGAAAAGGGAGGATTTTGGTGTAAAAAAGTAAAGATAAAGGTGAAGTTATAACAAGAAGAGGTGCTTTAATTTTGTTAAAATCAAGCCTTTTTTTTGGTGGTGCCCTTTTATTTAAAAAAGTACCGAAAAGTATCGAAAAGTATCGAAATACAGTTTGGTACCGGTACCGATACCTAAATATTGGTATCAGGACAACCCTAGTTTGAACATGTTCTACTTGCAATAACCCTTAATTAGTTTTTCATAATAATGTGCATCGTTAATATTTAAATGTGTGTATCAATGAAAGATGAAAGAAAAAACGCGCCTCCGCTCTCATGTTCTCTCAATTTCAGAAACGATGTCTGAGTACTTACAAGCAGACACGGCGTGTAGACAGAAAAGGGAGGATTTTGGTGTAAAAAAGTAAAGATAAAGGTGAAGCTATAACAGGAAGAGGTGCTTTAAGACATGGCTAATATTTGTTGTTAAATGAACTTGTGTGATGACTGTATTATGATGATAGTATATATTTGTACCATGAATTGATTACGTGGACTTAAACAAGTTGAAAAACTTATTGGGGTGTTACCATTTAGTGGTTAATTGTACGGAAAATCAAAAACGTGACGACACGCTGTCATGCCCGTAAAAAAAAAAAAAAAAAACAGGTACTTTTTAGAGGCGGTATGTACCGATTGTGATTCATTAGTATTGCGGTACTTTACTAGTATATCGTACAAGCTTAGTTTGTACGGAAGTGAAGTTTGGTCCTTTGTGGTTCGAAGGAGCAGACGTTGACGGATGAGGTAGTTGTCCCTCTGCTCAGACTTTTCAAACTAAAAGGCACCACCAAAAAAAAAAAAGGGCTTTATTTTAACAAAAACTCTTAGCCATGTCTTAAAGCACCTCTTCCTGTTATAACTTCACCTTTATCTTTACTTTTTTACACCAAAATTCTCCCTTTTCTGTCTACACGCCGTGTCTGCTTGTAAGTACTCGGACATCGTTTCTGAAATTGAGAGAACATGAGAGCGGAGGCGCGTTTTTTTCTTGCATTTTTCATTGATACACACATTTAAATATTAAACATGCACATTTATTATGAAAAAAAATAATTAAGGGTTATTGCAAACAGAACATATTCAAACTATTAGTTTGCGCTCGGGTTCTCCCGATACAAATATTTAGGTATCTGTACCAAAATGTATTTTGATACTTTTTGATACTTTTCTGTACTTTTCTAAATAAAGGTTACCACCAAAAAAAAAGGCTTTATTTTAACAAAAAATCTTAGCCATGTCTTAAAGCACCTCTTCCTGTTATAACTTCACCTTTATCTTTACTTTTTACACCAAAATTCTCCCTTTTCTGTCTACACGCCGTGTCTGCTTGTAAGTACTCTGTGTGTGCGCGCTGCCGAACATGCTCCTCTGCTGGTAAAACCAGCAATGTCACCACGTGACGACGCGCCGTCATGCCCATTAAAATAAAAAAAACAGGTACTTTTTAGAGGCGGTATTGTACCGATTGTAATATTATACTAGTAGCGGTGTTCCGGTGAAAGGAACCGACACACCGTTGTTAGTTTGCGCTAGGGTTGTCCAATATTTAGGTATCGGTACCGGTACCAAAATGTATTTCGATACTTTTTGATACTTTTCGTTACTTTTCTACATAAAGGGGCACCACTGAGAAAAAAGGCTTTATTTTAACAAAATCAAAGCACCTCTTCCTGTTATAACTTCACCTTTATCTTTACTTTTTACACCAAAATTCTCCCTTTTCTGTCTACACGCCGTGTCTGCTTGTAAGTACTCTGTGTGTGTGTTACCGAACATGCTCCTCTGTTCGTAAAACCAGCAATGTCACCACGTGACGACGACGTAAAAATTTTTTTTTTTAAAAACAGGTACTTTTTAGAGGCGGTATTGTACCGATTGTGATATTATACTAGTAGCGGTATACCGTAGAAGCTTACTTTGCACGGAGGTGAAGAGTTCCGGTGAAAGGTACAGACACACCGCTGTTAGTTTGCGCTAATGTTGTCCCGATACCAATATTTAGGTATCGGTACCAAAATGTATTTCGATACTTTTTGATACTTTTCGTTACTTTTCTACATAAAGGGGCACCACTGGAAAAAAAAGGCTTTATTTTAACAAAATTAAAGCATCTCTTCCTGTTATAACTTCACCTTTATCTTTACTTTTTACACCAAAATGCGTCCATTCTCCCTTTTTTGTCTACACACCGTGGTGCCCCTTTATGTAGAAAAGTAAGAAAAAGTATCAAAAAATATCGAAATACGTTTTGGTACCGATACCTAAATATTGGTATCGGGACAACATTAGCGCAAACTAACAGCGGTGTGTCGGTTCCTTTCACCGGAACTCTTCACTTCCGTGCAAATTAAGCTTCTACGGTATACCGCTACTAGTATGATATCACAATCGGTACAATACCGCCTCTAAAAAGTACCTGTTTTTTTTTATTATTTTTTTTTTACGTCGTCGTCACGTGGTGACATTGCTGGTTTTACGGACAGAGGAGCATGTTCGGTAGCGCACACACAGAGTACTTACAAGCAGACACGGCGCTGTTAGTTTGCGCTAATGTTGTCCCGATACCAATATTTAGGTATCGGTACCAAAATGTATTTCGATACTTTTTGATACTTTTCGTTAATTTTCTACATAAAGGGGCACCACTGAAAAAAAAAGGCTTTATTTTAACAAAATTAAAGCATCTCTTCCTGTTATAACTTCACCTTTATCTTTACTTTTTTTTACCAAAATGCATCCATTCTCCCTTTTCTGTCTACACACCGTGTCTGCTTGTAAGTACTCTGTGTGTGTGCGCTGCCGAACATGCTCCTCTGCTGGTAAAACCAGCAATGTCACCACGTGACGACGCCGTAAAAAAAAACTAAAAAAAAACAGGTACTTTTTAGAGGCGGTATTGTACCGATTGTGATATTATACTAGTAGCGGTTTACCGTAGAAGCTTACTTTGCACGGAAGTGAAGAGTTCCGGTGAAAGGAACCGACACACCGCTGTTAGTTTGCGCTAATGTTGTCCCGATACCAATATTTAGGTATCGGTACCAAAATGTATTTCGATACTTTTTGATACTTTTCGTTACTTTTCTGCATAAAGGGGCACCACTGAAAAAAAAGGCTTTATTTTAACAAAATTAAAGCATCTCTTCCTGTTATAACTTCATCTTTATCTTGACTTTTCACACCAAAATGCGTCCCTTCTCCCTTTTCTGTCTACACACTATGTCTGCATGTAAGTACTCTGTGTGCGTGCGCTGCCGAACATGCTCCTCTGTTCGTAAAACCAGCAATATCACCACGTGACGACGCCGTAAAAATATAAAATAAAAGAAAACAGGTACTTTTTAGAGGCGGTATTGTACCGATTGTGATATTATACTAGTAGCGGTTTACCGTAGAAGCTTACTTTGCACGGAAGTGAAGAGTTCCGGTGAAAGGAACCGACACACCGCTGTTAGTTTGCGCTAATGTTGTCCCGATACCAATATTTAGGTATCGGTACCAAAATGTATTGCGATACTTTTTGATACTTTTCGTTACTTTTCTACATAAAGGGGCACCACTGAAAAAAAAAAAGGCTTTATTTTAACAAAATCAAAGCACCTCTTCCTGTTATAACTTCACCTTTATCTTTACTTTTTACACCAAAATGCGTCGATTCTCCCTTTTTTGTCTACACACCGTGGTGCCCTTTTATGTAGAAAAGTAACAAAAAGTATCAAAAAATATCGAAATACGTTTTGGTACCGATACCTAAATATTGGTATCGGGACAACATTAGCGCAAACTAACAGCGGTGTGTCGGTTCCTTTCACCGGAACTCTTCACTTCCGTGCAAAGTAAGCTTCTACGGTTTACCGCTACTAGTATAATATCACAATCGGTACAATACCGCCTCTAAAAAGTACGTGTTTTTTTTTTTTTTTTTTTTTTTTACGTCGTCGTCATGTGGTGACATCGCTGATTTTACAGACAGAGGAGCATGTTCGGTAGCGCACACACAGAGTACTTACAAGCAGACACGGTGCTGTTAGTTTGCGCTAATGTTGTCCCGATACCAATATTTAGGTATCGGTACCAAAATGTATTTCGATACTTTTTGATACTTTGCGTTACTTTTCTACATAAAGGGGCAGCACTGAAAAAAAAGGCTTTATTTTAACAAAATTAAAGCATCTCTTCCTGTTATAACTTCACCTTTATCTTTACTTTTCACACCAAAATGCATCCATTCTCCCTTTTTTGTCTACACGCCGTGTCTGCTTGTAAGTACTCTATGTGCACGCGCTGCCGAACATGCTCCTCTGCTGGTAAAACCAGCAATGTCACCACGTGACGACGCCGTAAAAATATAAAATAAAAGAAAACAGGTACTTTTTAGAGGCGGTATTGTACCGATTGTGATATTATACTAGTAGCGGTATACCGTAGAAGCTTACTTTGCACGGAAGTGAAGAGTTCCGGTGAAAGGAACCGACACACCGCCGTTAGTTTGCGCTGATGTTGTCCCGATACCAATATTTAGGTATCGGTACCAAAACGTATTTCGATACTTTTTGATACTTCTTGTCACTTTTCTACATAAAGGGGCACCACTGAAAAAAAAGGCTTTATTTTAACAAAATTAAAGCACCTCTTCCTGTTATAACTTCACCTTTATCTTTACTTTTTACACCAAAATTCTCCCTTTTCTGTCCACACTCCGTGTCTGCTTGTAAGTACTCTGTGTGTGTGCGCTGCCGAACATGCTCCTCTGCTGATAAAACCAGCAATGTCACCACGTGACGACGCCGTAAAAATATAAAATAAAAGAAAACAGGTACTTTTTAGAGGCGGTATTGTACCAATTGTAATATTATACTAGTAGCGGTATACCGTAGAAGCTTACTTTGCACGGAAGTGAAGAGTTCCGGTGAAAGGAACCGACACACCGCTGTTAGTTTGCGCTAATGTTGTCCCGATACCAATATTTAGGTATCGGTACCAAAATGTATTTCGATACTTTTTGATACTTTGCGTTACTTTTCTACATAAAGGGGCACCACTGGGGAAAAAAAGGCTTTATTTTAACAAAATTAAAGCATCTCTTCCTGTTATAACTTCACCTTTATCTTTACTTTTCACACCAAAATGCGTCCATTCTCCCTTTTTTGTCTACACACCGTGTCTGCTTGTAAGTACTCTGTGTGCGCGCGCTGCCGAACATGCTCCTCTGCTGATAAAACCAGCAATGTCACCACGTGACGACGCGCCGTCATACCCGTAAAAAATAGTAATAAAAAAAAACCAGGTACTTTTTAGAGGCGGTATTGTACCGATTGTAATATTATACTAGTAGCGGTATACCGTAGAAGCTTACTTTGCACGGAAGTGAAGAGTTCCGGTGAAAGGAACCGACACACCGCTGTTAGTTTGCGCTAATGTTGTCCCGATACCAATATTTAGGTATCGGTACCAAAATGTATTTCGTTAATTTTCTACATAAAGGGGCACCACTGGAAAAAAAAGGCTTTATTTGAACAAAATTAAAGCATCTCTTCCTGTTATAACTTCACCTTTATCTTTACTTTTTACACCAAAATGCGTCCATTCTCCCTTTTTTGTCTACACGCCGTGTCTGCTTGTAAGTACTCTGTCTGCACGCGCTGCCGAACATGCTCCTCTGCTGATAAAACCAGCAATGTCACCACGTGACGACGCCGTAAAAATATAAAATAAAAGAAAACAGGTACTTTTTAGAGGCGGTATTGTACCGATTGTGATATTATACTAGTAGCGGTATACCGTAGAAGCTTACTTTGCACGGAAGTGAAGAGTTCCGGTGAAAGGAACCGACACACCGCTGTTAGTTTGCGCTATTGTTGTCCCGATACCAATATTTAGGTATCGGTACCAAAATGTATTTCGATACTTTTTGATACTTTTCGTTACTTTTCTACATAAAGGGGCACCACTGAAAAAAAAAGGCTTTATTTGAACAAAATTAAAGCATCTCTTCCTGTTATAACTTCACCTTTATCTTTACTTTTTACACCAAAATGCGTCCATTCTCCCTTTTTTGTCTACACACCGTGGTGCCCCTTTATGTAGAAAAGTAACAAAAAGTATCAAAAAATATCGAAATACGTTTTGGTACCGATACCTAAATATTGGTATCGGGACAACATTAGCGCAAACTAACAGCGGTGTGTCGGTTCCTTTCACCGGAACTCTTCACTTCCGTGCAAAGTAAGCTTCTACGGTATACCGCTACTAGTATAATATCACAATCGGTACAATACCGCCTCTAAAAAGTACCTGTTTTTTTTTATTATTTTTTTTTTACGTCGTCGTCACGTGGTGACATTGCTGGTTTTACGGACAGAGGAGCATGTTCGGCAGCGCGCACACAGAGTACTTACAAGCAGACACGGCGCTGTTAGTTTGCGCTAATGTTGTCCCGATACCAATATTTAGGTATCGGTACCAAAATGTATTTTGATACTTTTTGATACTTTTCGTTAATTTTCTACATAAAGGGGCACCACTGAAAAAAAAGGCTTTATTTTAACAAAATTAAAGCACCTCTTCCTGTTATAACTTCACCTTTATCTTTACTTTTTTTACCAAAATGCGTCCATTCTCCCTTTTTTGTCTACACGCCGTGTCTGCTTGTAAGTACTCTATGTGCACGCGCTGCCGAACATGCTCCTCTGCTGATAAAACCAGCAATGTCACCACGTGACGACGCCGTAAAAATATAAAATAAAAGAAAACAGGTACTTTTTAGAGGCGGTATTGTACCGATTGTGATATTATACTAGTAGCGGTATACCGTAGAAGCTTAC
Organism: Entelurus aequoreus; assembly: GCF_033978785.1. Classification (NCBI taxonomy): domain Eukaryota; kingdom Metazoa; phylum Chordata; class Actinopteri; order Syngnathiformes; family Syngnathidae; genus Entelurus; species Entelurus aequoreus. The sequence goes on from NC_084734.1 coordinate 7,380,724, forward strand.
TTTGCACGAAGGTGAAGAGTTCCGGTGAAAGGAACCGACACACCGCTGTTAGTTTGCGCTAATGTTGTCCCGATACCAATATTTAGGTATCGGTACCAAAATGTATTTCGATACTTTTTAATAGTTTTCGTTACTTTTCTACATAAAGGGGCACCACTGAGAAAAAAGGCTTTATTTTAACAAAATCAAAGCACCTCTTCCTGTTATAACTTCACCTTTATCTTTACTTTTTACACCAAAATTCTCCCTTTTCTGTCTACACGCTATGTCTGCTTGTAAGTACTCTGTGTGTGTGCGCTACCGAACATGCTCCTCTGTTCGTAAAACCAGCAATGTCACCACGTGACGACGCCGTAAAAAAAAAAAAAAAAAAACAGGTACTTTTTAGAGGCGGTATTGTACCAATTGTAATATTATACTAGTAGCGGTATACCGTAGAAGCTTACTTTGCACGGAAGTGAAGAGTTCCGGTGAAAGGAACCGACACACCGCTGTTAGTTTGCGCTAATGTTGTCGCGATACCAATATCTAGGTTTCGATACCAAAATGTATTTCGATACTTTTTGATACTTTTTGTTACTTTTCTACATAAAGGGGCACCACTGGAAAAAAAAGGCTTTATTTGAACAAAATTAAAGCATCTCTTCCTGTTATAACTTCACCTTTATCTTTACTTTTTTTACCAAAATGCATCCATTCTCCCTTTTTTGTCTACACTCCGTGTCTGCTTGTAAGTACTCTATGTGCACGCGCTGCCGAACATGCTCCTCTGCTGGTAAAACCAGCAATGTCACCACGTGACGACGCCGTAAAAATATAAAATAAAATAAAACAGGTACTTTTTAGAGGCGGTATTGTACCGATTGTGATATTATACTAGTAGCGGTATACCGTAGAAGCTTACTTTGCATGGAAGTGAAGAGTTCCGGTGAAAGGAACCGACACACCGCTGTTAGTTTGCGCTAATGTTGTCCCGATACCAATATTTAGGTATCGGTACCAAAATGTATTTCGATACTTTTTGATACTTTGCGTTACTTTTCTACATAAAGGGGCACCACTGGGGAAAAAAAGGCTTTATTTTAACAAAATTAAAGCACCTCTTCCTGTTATAACTTCACCTTTATCTTTACTTTTTACACCAAAATGCGTCCATTCTCCCTTTTCTGTCTACACACTGTGTCTGCTTGTAAGTACTCTGTGTGCTAGGCGCTGCCGAACATGCTCCTCTGCTGGTAAAACCAGCAATGTCACCACGTGACGACGCCGTAAAAATATAAAATAAAAGAAAACAGGTACTTTTTAGAGGCGGTATTGTACCGATTGTGATATTATACTAGTAGCGGTATACCGTAGAAGCTTACTTTGCACGGAAGTGAAGAGTTCCGGTGAAAGGAACCGACACACCGCTGTTAGTTTGCGCTAATGTTGTCCCGATACCAATATTTAGGTATCGGTACCAAAACGTATTTCGATACTTTTTGATACTTTTTGTTACTTTTCTACATAAAGGGGCACCACTGAAAAAAAAGGCTTTATTTTAACAAAATTAAATCACCTCTTCCTGTTATAACTTCACCTTTATCTTTACTTTTTACACCAAAATTCTCCCTTTTCTGTCTACACGCCGTGTCTGCTTGTAAGTACTCTGTGTGTGTGCGCTGCCGAACATGCTCCTCTGCTGGTAAAACCAGCAATGTCACCACGTGACGACGCCGTAAAAAAAAAAAAAAAAAAAAAGGTACTTTTTAGAGGCGGTATTGTACCAATTGTAATATTATACTAGTAGCGGTATACCGTAGAAGCTTACTTTGCACGGAAGTGAAGAGTTCCGGTGAAAGGAACCGACACACCGCTGTTAGTTTGCGCTAATGTTGTCCCGATACCAATATTTAGGTATCGGTACCAAAATGTATTTCGATACTTTTCATTACTTTTCTACATAAAGGGGCACCACTGAAAAAAAAAGGCTTTATTTTAACAAAATTAAAGCATCTCTTCCTGTTATAACTTCACCTTTATCTTTACTTTTTACACCAAAATTCTCCCTTTTCTGTCTACACGCCGTGTCTGCTTGTAAGTACTCTGTGTGTGTGCGCTACCGAACATGCTCCTCTGTTCGTAAAACCAGCAATGTCACCACGTGACGACGCCGTAAAAAAAAAAAAAAAAAACAGGTACTTTTTAGAGGCGGTATTGTACCAATTGTAATATTATACTAGTAGCGGTATACCGTAGAAGCTTACTTTGCATGGAAGTGAAGAGTTCCGGTGAAAGGAACCGACACACCGCTGTTAGTTTGCGCTAATGTTGTCCCGATACCAATATTTAGGTATCGGTACCAAAATGTATTTCGATACTTTTCGTTACTTTTCTACATAAAGGGGCACCACTGAAAAAAAAAAGGCTTTATTTTAACAAAATTAAAGCATCTCTTCCTGTTATAACTTCACCTTTATCTTTACTTTTTACACCAAAATGCGTCCATTCTCCTTTTTTTGTCTACACACCGTGTCTGCTTGTAAGTACTCTTTGTGTGCGCGCTGCCGAACATGCTCCTCTGCTGGTAAAACCAGCAATATCACCACGTGACGACGCCGTAAAAAAAACAAAAAAAAAACAGGTACTTTTTAGAGGCGGTATTGTACCGATTGTGATATTATACTAGTAGCGGTATACCGTAGAAGCTTACTTTGCACGGAAGTGAAGAGTTCCGGTGAAAGGAACCGACACACCGCTGTTAGTTTGCGCTATTGTTGTCCCGATACCAATATTTAGGTATCGGTACCAAAATGTATTTCGATACTTTTCGTTACTTTTCTACATAAAGGGGCACCACTGAAAAAAAAAGGCTTTATTTTAACAAAATTAAAGCATCTCTTCCTGTTATAACTTCACCTTTATCTTTACTTTTCACACCAAAATGCGTCCATTCTCCTTTTTCTGTCTACACGCCGTGTCTGCTTGTAAGTACTCTGTGTGCGTGCGCTGCCGAACATGCTCCTCTGTTCGTAAAACCAGCAATATCACCACGTGACGACGCCGTAAAAAAAACAAAAAAAAAACAGGTACTTTTTAGAGGCGGTATTGTACCGATTGTGATATTATACTAGTACCGGTATACCGTAGAAGCTTAAGAAGTTTGGTCCTTTGTGGTTCGAAGGAGCAGACGTTGACGGATGAAGCATCCGTTAATTTGTCCCTGTTCAAGGTGTCTCCTCTGAGGAGAATTCACCAACTTTTCCCCCCCGACTTTGTGAAAAAGTGTCACCGCAACAACACACCTGGCCGCCTCCTGCGCCGCTTCTTGGAGCCAAAGAGTTTGACCCGGGAGAAGACGTTGAGCCGCCCGGGCTTGTCGCAGTTGCCTTTGCTCTTGCTGGGGCTGCTGACACAGCGGCAGGCGTTGGACTTTTCCCGCTCCCTCGCCTGCCGCTTCTGCCTGATGAGGGAACTGGCGATGGCGGCGGCCATGGCCACTTTGGCGGCCTGGAAGACCCGAAACCCCCCCCCAAAAAAACAAAAAAAAATCGCTCCGAGTCCTGGCTAAATGAGTCCGGATACGGCGATCAGAAGAACCGGGTTCAGGAAGAAAAGGTCCGGGGATGTGAAGAAGAATCCATGGTGGATCTTTTAGTGCCTGGAGGGGAAGGTTGGTCACGGAACACCTGTTTGACGGGAGGATGGAGGGAGGACGTCAACCCAGGAGAGACTTTTTCCTCCTCATGTTGGAGGCGAGGCGCGGACTGCCGAGAGCCGCCTGGCAGCATCCCACCTCCAGCTCGCACGACGAGCAGCTCGGAGGGGGTGGAAGGGTGGGGAGGAGGAGGAGGGTGGGGGGGTGGGGGGGGGGGGGGGTGGAGCGCGGAGACACGGCCAGCGTGCGTGGGTGTGCGAGCAGAGGTGCGCATCGTGTAAACCTGATCCATATCGTTTTTTCAGAACCGGTTCAAAGAAAAAGGGCGCAGAGGGACGCTAAATTGTGCTGATTCAGCAGTTTGCGCAAAAATTATACTGGATGGAAAAAATATATATATTCAATTAAAAGGGTTATTGCATTATTATGTTGATTTAAGCATTTATTTATTTATTTTTTTTTTAAATCAAATAAAATAAAAAAAAAGGGTTGTTGCAAACAGAACATGTTTGTATATTTAAACTATCTTCCCTAAATATATTCTGTTTTTTTTTTGTTATTTTTTACGAGTATAATTGATCAGAATTGATAAACTTCAGACTGGAGGTGGTAATCTTTGGCCGCCTCATGATTCCATTAATAACCGTTTATTGATACATCTTTAATGGATGTATATTGATGCAGTTTTACATGAATTTTTGTTTCACTAAATGAGCGTTTATCATTGGCAACTTTTTAAAAACATATTTATTAAATTAATGAAAATGTGTGCAAAACTGGACCATAAGTGTCCTCAAATAAAGTCTGATCACTCTGTCTGCATTATCAAATAAAGGAGCATCGTTTCTGAAATTGAGAGAACATGAGAGCGGTGGCGCGTTTTTTTCTTGCATTTTTCATTGATACACACATTTAAATATTAAAGATGCACATTTATTATGAAAAAAATAATGAAGGGTTATTGCAAACAGAACATGTTTGTATATTTAAACTATCTTCCCTAAATATATTCTGTTGTTTTTTTGATGAGTATAACTCATCAGAATTGATCAACTTCAGACTGGAGGTGGTAATCTTTGGCCGCCTCATGATTCCATTAATAATCGTTTATTGGTACATCTTTAATGGATGTATATTGATGCAGTTTTACATGAATTTTTGTTTCACTACATGAGCGTTTATCATTGGCAACTTTTTAAAAACATATTTATTAAATTAATGAAATTGTGTGCAAAACTGGACCATAAGTGTCCTCAAATAAAGGAGCATCGTTTCTGAAATTGAGAGAACATGAGAGCGGTGGCGCATTTTTTTCTTGCATCTACATTTAAATATTAAAGATGCACATTTATTATCAAAAAAATAATGAAGGGTTATTGCAAGCAGAACATGTTTGTATATTTAAAATATCTTCCCTAAATATATTATGTTGTTTTTTTGGGGTTTTTTTATGAGTAAAACTGATCAGAATTGATCAATTTCAGACTGGAGGTGGACATCTTTGGCCGCCTCATGATTCCATTAATAATCGGTTATTGATACATCTTTAATGGATGTATATTGATGCAGTTTTACATGAATTTTTGTTTCACTAAATGAGCGTTTATCATTGGCAACTTTTTCAAAACATATTTATTAAATTAATGAAAATGTGTGCAAAACTGGACCATAAGTGTCCTCAAATAAAGGAGCATAGTTTCTGAAATTGAGAGAACATGAGAGCGGTGGCGCTCTTTTTCTTGCATTTTTCATTGATAAACACATTTAAATATTAAAGATGCACATTTATTACGAAAAAAATAATGAAGGGTTATTGCAAGCAGAACATGTTTGTATATTTAAACTATCTCCCCTAAATATATTCTGTTGTTTTTTTTTTTTTTTGATGAGTATAACTCATCAGAATTGATAAACTTCAGACTAGAGGTGGAAATCTTTGGCCGCCTCATGATTCCATTAATAGTCGTTTATTGATACATCTTTAATGGATGTATATTGATGCAGTTTTACATGAATTTTTGTTTCACTAAATGAGCGTTTATCATTGGCAACTTTTTAAAAACATATTTATTAAATTAATGTTCAAAACTGGACCATAAGTGTCCTCAAATAAAGGAGCATCGTTTCTGAAATTGAGAGAACATGAGAGCGGTGGCGCGTTTTTTTCTCGCATTTTTCATTGATACACACATTTAAATATTAAAGATGCACATTTATTATGAAAAAAATAATCAAGGGTTATTGCAAGCAGAACATGTTTGTATATTTAAACTATCTTCCCGAAATATATTCTGTTTTTTTTGTTTTTTTGACGAATATAATTGATCAGAGTTGATAAACTTCAGACTAGAGGTAGAAATCTTTGGCCTCCCTCATGATTCCATTAATAATCGTTTATTGATACATCGTTAATGGATGTATATTGATGCAGTTTTACATGAATTTTTGTTTCACTAAATGAGCGTTTATCATTGGCAACTTTTTAAAATACATATTTATTAAATTAATTAAATGAAAATGTGTGCAAAACTGGACCATAAGTGTCCTCAAATAAAGGAGCATAGTTTCTGAAATTGAGAGAACATGAGAGCGGTGGCGCGTTTTTTTCTTGCATCTACATTTAAATATTAAAGATGCACATTTATTATCAAAAAAATAATGAAGGGTTATTGCAAGCAGAACATGTTTGTATATTTAAAATATCTTCCCTAAATATATTATGTTGTTTTTTGGGTTTTTTTTATGAGTAAAACTGATCAGAATTGATCAATTTCAGACTGGAGGTGGACATCTTTGGCCGCCTCATGATTCCATTAATAATCGTTTATTGATACATCTTTAATGGATGTATATTGATGCAGTTTTACATTAATTTTTGTTTCACTAAATGAGTGTACATCACTTGCAACTTTTTAAAAACAGAGCATTTGTAAATAAATAAATTCCCAACACATTTAGTAAATTAATGAAAATGTGTGCAAAACTGGACCATAAGTGTCCTCAAATAAAGGAGCAAAATTTTAGAATTGTCTGCATTATTTTATTTTCAATAAATAAATCGATAATCGACGTTTACTAATCAATTCTAAAATCGCCCATGTCCGAATTGCGACGAATGTAAAAATCGATTATTTCCCCCACCTCTACTCTAGACCAGTGGTCCCCATCCACAAGAATTTTTTTTATTTTTTTAATGAAATCAACATAAAAAACACAATATATACATTATATCTCAATATAGATCAATACAGTCTGCAGGGATACAGTCCGTAAGCACACATGATTGTATTAATTTATGTAAAAAAAAATATTTTTTTATTTATTTATTTTTTTAAATACACCCCCCCCCCCCCCCCTCCTCCGAGTTCCCTTTAGTTGGAAAAGTATCGATACACATTTTGGTACTGGTACCAAAGTAATATTTGTATTATTGTTTTGCCATATTTGTACTTTCTAAGCGAGATTTGCATTAAAAAAAAAAGGGTCACATTTATTCATTTGACTTCAACTCTGGCAAACAGGCTTGGTTGGTAAAAAGTGGGTTTAAAGGCTAAACAACAGCACCATCTAGCGTCCGAGAGAGACATTTTTACAGCTTTTTTATTTTTTTAACCACTAACTGCAAGCTGGCACTAAGCAATGTTAAACGTCTCTGTTAGTTAGTTAGTTAGTTAGTTAGTTAGTTAGTTAGTTAGTTACAGTTTTTTTGGAACACGCGTAAAATACAATTTCAATGTCATGCATCACATATTTCCAGTTGATTCATGTCCGAAAAGGAGTAGGAAGAAGCCGAGTTTATTTAATCCCATTTCTTGGTACTCTGTTTGTAACAGAACAGTAAATAAATAAATATACCATAAGTAAGTAAATGCATAAATACATATAAGACATATAAACATATACACATTAGTTAAAGTTCTCATAAATAGTTGAGTAATTTATTGTTCACTTTGGAGATGAATGACATTATCTAATGTTGTTTTCTTTAAAAAAAAAAAAAAAAGGTTCAAGATGTTTATCATAATTATTATTTTTTTGTTTTGTAACAGAACAGTAAATAAAAAAATATACCATAAGCAAGTAAACAAATCGTAAATATATAAATAAATAAAATACATATACACAATATTTAAAGTTCTCATAAATAGTTGAGTAATTTATTGTTCACCGAGGAGATGAATGACATTATCTAATGTTGTTTTCTTTAAAGAAGGTTCAAGATGTTTATCATAATTATTATTTTGTTGTGCTTTGTTTGTAACAGAACAGTAAATAAGTAAATATACCATAAGTAAGTAAATATATAAATAAATATAATACATATACACAATAATGAAAGTTCTCATAAATAGTTGAGTAATTTATTGTTCACCGAGGAGATGAATGACATTATCTAATGTTGTTTTCTTTAAAAAGGGTTCAAGATGTTTATCATAATTATTATTTTGTTGTGCTTTGTTTGTAACAGAACAGTAAATAAATAAATATACCATAAGCAAGTAAAAAAATCGTAAATATATAAATAAATAAAATACATATACACAATATTTAAAGTTCTCATAAATAGTTGAGTAATTTATTGTTCACCGAGGAGATGAATGACATTATCTAATGTTGTTTTCTTTAAAAAAAAGGTTCAAGATGTTTATCATAATTATTATTTTGTTGTGCTTTGTTTGTAACGGAACAGTAAATAAATAGATTAATAAAGCATAAGTAAGTAAACAAATCGTAAATATATAAATACATATAATGCATATACACAATAATTAAAGTTCTCATAAATAATTGAGTAATTTATTGTTCATTGAGGAGATGAATGACATTATCTAATGTTGTTTTCTTTAAAAAAGAAAGGTTCAAGATGTTTATCATAATTCTTAATTTTTTGTACTTTGTGAACACTAGTAGTTTGAACGGTTTCTTAAAATATTAGCGCTGTCATTATCTAATGTTGTTTTCTTTAAAAAAGGTTCAAGTTGTTTATCATAATTCTTCATTTTTTTGTACTTTGTGAACACTTTTAGTTTGAACAGTTTCTTAAAGTGGATCATATTAGTGCTTTGTTTGATTTCCTTGCTTATCCAAATCCATTTTTCCATCTTGCACAATATATCTCACGGTACAAAAAAATAAAAATTAAAATAAAAAAAAAATAAAAATAATAAATTTAAAAAAAAAAAATATATATATATATATATATATATATATATATATATATATATATATATATATATATATATATATATATATATATATATATATATATATATATATATATATATATATATATATATATATATATATATATATATATATATATACATGTTTGTTGTTTCTTCTATCAAACTGTAAAAAAAAAAACAACTGATATTACATAAGAGTCGGTTTTGTCCCTAAATCACGTCACTGCACTCTCTAATTATTCAAGTCCAATGCATGTTTGTATCTTTTCCACAGGCAAAACATGTACAAATGTAAAACTTAGATATAAAAGATGTAAAAGTCAAGTTTCAAGGCTACAAAAGAGGTGCATTGTACCTCTCACGCTACAATAACACATGAAACATGAACAAATACTCCTATAACAACAAAAGCAATTCAGCACCAAGGACATTTCAGCACCACGGACAGCTCCAACACTAAAAAACGACAACAAAAGAAGGCTAAAAATAGGTTTTGCATCTTACCTGACACCGTTTTTCTTAAAGGAAAAGTCACATTCATGCCAGGCGACTGGACTGAACGGTTCCGGGCGGTGTCGGGTGGAGTGGAGCCGTCTCCAGCGCGCACTCAGCAAAGTTGGAGCGGACAACAACTGGCGGAAGATGCCTTGCCAAAGAGGAGCGAGCGTCGAGGCGTGGCCAAAGATGGTTACAGGACATTAGGCGAAATTAAGACTCGTGAAACATTCATCCGGAGGTCCTGCCTGCTCGTGGGTCGGGCCCCGGGGGTAAGAGTGGCGGACGCTTCTTGTCCTGCGGGGGCAGCAGTCAAGACTCGGGTGTCACGTTTCAGGCGCGATGTAAAGCGAGCCGATAATGCGCCGACTAAACCGGTTATTGCGGGCCTTCCCACTCTGGACTTGAACAAATATCGACGCGGCATCGAGTGAGACAACAATAGAGCGGCGTGCATTAGACAAAGAGTGTTGGCGAGGACTTCTCCTCTGGGCCAGGTCCGACAGAACCTGCCACAAACTGATGATGCAACCTTTACTGGCAATGTCATGTCAGAATGCATCCCATAATAGCACTCATTATTTATAAGGCAGCTTATATTCATAGACTAATTAAGTGTGCTGGTACTCTTTAAGTGCTTTTATTTGTCAGCATTAGTGTTGTCTCCATAACAATTATTTGGTACCGGTAACAAAACGTATACTTTTTGATACTTTTCTAAATAAAGGGGACCACAAAAAAATGCCATTATTGTCTTTATTTGAACATAAAATGTTAGGGTCCTATAAACATCTTTATTATATAATAGTGAACATACTAGACAACTTGTCTTTTAGTTAATTATTTGGTACCGGTAGCCAAATGTATACTTTTTGATACTTTTCTAAGTAAAGGGGACCACAAAAAAATGTCATTATTGGCTTTATTTGAACATAGAATCATAGAGTACCTGAAACATATGTTTATTATTGTAATTTAGTCCTTAAATAAAATAGTGAACATAGTATACAATTTGTCTTTTAGTTAATTATTTGGTCAAAATGTATACTTTTTGATACTTTTCTAAATAAAGGGCACCACAAAAAAATGTAATTATTGTCTTTATTTGAACATAAAATGTTAGTGTACATGAAACATATGTTTATTATTGTAATTTAGTCCTTAAATAAAATAGTGAACATAGTATACAATTTGTCTTTTAGTTAATTATTTGGTCAAAATGTATACTTTTTGATACTTTTCTAAATAAAGGGGACCACAAAAAAATGTCATTATTGTCTTTATTTGAACATAAAATCTTAGTGTACATGAAACATATGTTTATTATTGTAATTTAGTCCTTAAATAAAATAGTGAATATACTAGACAACTTGTCTTTTAGTTATTTATTTAATACCGGTACCAAAATGTATACTTTTTGATACTTTTCTAAATAAAGGGGACCACAAAAAAATGTCATTATTGGCTTTATTTGAACATAAAATGTTAGGGTCCTGTAAACATCTTTATTATTGTAATTTAGTCCTAAATAAAATAGTGAATATACTAGACAACTTGTCTTTTAGTTAATTATTTGGTACCGGTACCAAAATGTATACTTTTTGATACTTTTCTAAGTAAAGGGGACCACAAAAAAATGTCATTATTGGCTTTATTTGAACATAAAATCTTAGGGTACCTGAAACATATGTTTATTATTGTAATTTAGTCCTTAAATAAAATAGTGAACATAGTATACAATTTGTCTTTTAGTTAATTATTTGGTCAAAATGTATACTTTTTGATACTTTTCTAAATAAAGGGCACCACAAAAAAATTAAATTATTGTCTTTATTTGAACATAAAATGTTAGTGTACATGAAACATATGTTTATTATTGTAATTTAGTCCTTAAATAAAATAGTGAATATACTAGACAACTTGTCTTTTAGTTAATTATTTGGTACCGGTACCAAAATGTATACTTTTTGATACTTTTCTAAGTAATGGGGACCACAAAAAAATGTCATCATTGTCTTTATTTGAACATAAAATGTTAGGGTACATGAAACATATGTTTATTATTGTAATTTAGTCCTTAAATAAAATAGTGAACATACTAGACAACTTGTTTTTTAGTTAATTATTTGGTACCGGTACTAAAAATGTATACTTTTTGATACTTTTCTAAACAAAGGGGACCAAAAAAAATTTCATTTTTGTCTTTATTTGAACAAAAAAATGTTAGGGTACATGAAACATATGTTTATTATTGTAATTTAGTCCTTAATAAAAATAGTGAACATACTAGACAATTTGTCTTTTAGTTAATTATTTGGTCAAAATGTATACTTTTTGATACTTTTCTAAATAAAGGGAACCACAAAAAAATGTCATTATTGGCTTCATTTGAACATAAAATCTTAGAGTACATGAAACATATGTTTATTATTGTAATTTAGTCCTTAAATAAAATAGTGAACATACTAGACAACTTGTCTTTTAGTTAACTATTTGGTACCGGTACCAAAAATGTATACTTTTTGATACTTTTCTAAACAAGGGGGACCAAAAAAAATTTCATTATTGTCTTTATTTGAACAAAAAAATGTTAGGGTACATGAAACATATGTTTGTTATTGTAATTTAGTCCTTAAATAAAATAGTAAATATACTAGACAACTTGTTTTTTAGTTAATTATTTAATACCGGTACCAAAATGTATACTTTTTGATACTTTTCTAAATAAATGGGACCACAAAAAAATGTCATTATTGTCTTTATTTGAACATAAAATGTTAGGGACCTATAAACATCTTTATTATTGTAAATTAGTCCTTATATAAAATAGTGAACATACTAGACAACTTGTCTTTTAGTTAATTATTTGGTACCGGTACCAAAACGTATACTTTTTGATACTTTTCTAAATAAAGGGGACCACAAAAAAATGTCGTTATTGTCTTTATTTAAACATAAAATGTTAGGGTACATGAAACATATGTTTATTATTGTAATTTAGTCCTTAATAAAAATAGTGAACATACTAGACAATTTGTCTTTTAGTTAATTATTTGGTCAAATGTATACTTTTTGATACTTTTCTAAATAAAGGGGACAACAAAAAAATGTCATTATTGTCTTTATTTGAACATAAAATCTTAGAGTACATGAAACATATGTTTATTATTGTAATTTAGTCCTTAAATAAAATAGTGAACATACTAGACAACTTGTTTTTTAGTTAATTATTTGGTACCGGTACTAAAAATGTATACTTTTTGATACTTTTCTAAATAAAGGGGACCACAAAAAAATGTCAATATTGGCTTTATTTGAACATACAATCTTAGAGTACATGAAACATATGTTTATTATTGTAATTTAGTCCTTAAATAAAATAGTGAACATACTAGACAACTTGTCTTTTAGTTAATTATTTGGTACCGGTACCAAAACGTATACTTTTTGATACTTTTCTAAATAAAGGGGACCACAAAAAAATGTCATTATTGTCTTTATTTAAACATAAAATGTTAGTGTACATGAAACATATGTTTATTATTGTAATTTAGTCCTTAATAAAAATAGTGAACATACTAGAAAATGTGTCTTTTAGTTAATTATTTGGTCAAAATGTATACTTTTTGATACTTTTCTAAATAAAGGGGACCGCAAAAAAATGTCATTATTGGCTTTATTTGAACATAAAATCTTAGAGTACATGAAACATATGGTTATTATTGTAATTTAGTCCTTAAATAAAATAGTGAACATACTAGACAACTTGTTTTTTAGTTAATTATTTGGTACCGGTACCAAAATGTATACTTTTTGATACTTTTCTAAATATAGGGGACTACAAAAAAATTGAATGATTGTCTTTATTTGAACATACAATCTTAGTGTACATGAAACATATGTTTATTATTGTAATTTAGTCCTTATATAAAATAGTGAACATAGTATACAATTTGTCTTTTAGTTAATTATTTGGTCAAAATGTATACTTTTTGATACTTTTCTAAATAAAGGGCACCACAAAAAAATTTAATTATTGTCTTTATTTGAACATAAAATCTTAGTGTACATGAAACATATATTTATTATTGTAATTTAGTCCTTAAATAAAATAGTGAACATACTAGACAACTTGTCTTTTAGTTAATTATTTGGTCAAAATGTATACTTTTTGATACTTTTCTAAATAAAGGAGACCACAAAAAATGTCATTATTGGCTTTATTTAAAAAAAAAATGTTAGGGCACATGAAACATATGTTTGTTATTGTAATTTAGTCCTTAAATAAAATAGTGAACATACTAGACAACTTGTCTTTTAGTAGTAAGTAAACAAACAAAGACTCCTAATTAGTCTGCAGTAACATATTGTGTCATTTATACACCTATTATTTTGTACACATTATGAGGGACAAACTGTAAAAAAATTATTATTAATCCGCTTGTTCATTTACTGTTAATATCTACTTATTTTGTGTTTCAACATGTTCTATCTACACTTCTGTTCAAATGTAATAATCACTTATTCTTCTCTTCTTTGATACTTGACATTATGATACCACACATTTAGGTATGGATCATGTCGATACCAAGTGGTTACAGGATCATACATTGGTCATATTCAAAGTCCTCATGTGTCCAGGGACGCATTTACTAATTGAATAAACATCATATAAATAAAATAAATAAAATAAAATAAAAAAATTCCAACACCAACCATTTCAACTCGTTCAGAACATTAAAAATATTTTGCATTATCCCAAAAAAATCCCTCTTTTCCCGAAATTCCCACATTTCCATGAAATTCCCATTGAAAAGAATGGGACATTTTTCAAAGTTCCACAGTTCCCACATTTTGTATCCAATTCAAACTGTTCCAAATTCAAAATATTCAGCTTGTTCAAGAATTGTGTGCACTCCTTCAACAATTGCAAAAAAAAAATCCCGGATTTCCTGGAATTCTCAGATTTTAGGGACATTTTTCCCATTCAAAATGAATTGGCCATTTTTCAAACTTCCACCATTCCCACATTCCTCAACCTATTCAAACCATTCCAACATCAACACATTTCACTCATCCTGGAAATTCAAACTATCATTTTTTTAAGTTAAACAAATTCCAGGAATTCTAAGAATTCCCGTTTTTTCAAACCCTTTTTTCTGTCGACTACTCCTTCCACATTTTTCAACCCACTTCATCCGTCCTACCGTCAAAACATTCCTCTTAATCAAGACAAAAAATTCCCAGTTTTCCCAAAATTCCAGGCATTCCGTAATACCAAATGTTACTACTTCAACATTTCTCGACCGATTTGGAAAAAGTACAACACCAACCATTTCAACTCGTTCAGAACATTCAAAATATTTTGCATTTTTCAAAAAAATCCCTCTTTTCCCGAATTTCCCAAATTTCCAAGAAATTCCCGTTGAAAGAAATGAGAAATTTTTCAAAGTTCCACAGTTCCCACATTTTGTATCCAACTCAAACCGTTCCAAATTCAAAATAGTCAGCCTGGTTAAGAATTATGTGCTCTCCTTCAACAATTGCAAAAAAAAATTCCCGGATTTCCTGGAATTCTCAGTTTTTAGGGACATTTTTCCCATTCAAAATGAATTGGCCATTTTTCAAACTTCCACCATCCCCACATTCCTCAACCTATTCAAACCATTCCAACATCAACACATTCCACTCATCCTGGACATTCAAACTATCATTTTTTCAATTTCAAAAAAATTCCAGGAATTCCCCAAATTCCCGTTTTTTCAAACCCTTTTTTCACCCTTTTTTCTGTCGACTACTCCTTCCACATTTTTCAACCCACTTCATCCGTCCCACCGTCCAAATATGACTCAATCAAAACGAAACATTCCTGTTTTTCCCCGAAATTACAGGAATTCTGTAATACCATACCAACAATTGTAAAAATATTAAAACATTTAAAAAATCCCGGATTTCCCAGAATTAAAACCATTCCAACATCAACACATTCCACTCATCCTGGACATTCAAACTATCATTTTTTCAATTAAAAAAAATTCCAGGAATTCCCAGAATTCCCGTTTTTTCAAACCTTTTTTTCTGTCAACTACTCCTCCCACATTTTTAAACCCACTTCATCTGTCCCACCGTCAAAAAATTCCTCTTAATCAAGACGAAAAATTCCCGGTTTTCCCAAAATTCCAGGAATTCCGTAATCCAATTTCTCAATTAAAAATGTTACTAAGTCAACATTTCTCGACCGATTTGAAAAATTCCAACACCAACCATTTCAACTTTTTCAGAACATTCAAAATATTTAGCATTTTCCAAAAAAATCCCTCTTTTCCCGAAATTCCCATTGAAAAGAATGGGACATTTTTCAAAGTTCCACAGTTCCCACTTTTTTTATACAATTCAAACCGTTCCTACCTTAAAATATTCAGCCTGTTCAAGAATTGTGTGCTCTCCTTCAACAATTGTAAAAAAAAAAAAATTCCGTATTTCCCAGAATTCTCAGTTTTTAGGGAATTAAGGAATTATCCATTTTTCACACTTCCACAATTCCTACATTTTTCAACCTATTCAAACCATTCTAACATCAACACATTCCCCTCATCCTGGACATTCAAACTATAATTTTTTCAATTTAAAAAAAATTCCAGGAATTCTCAGAATGCCCGTTTTTTCAAACCCTTTGTTCACCATTTTTTCTGTCGACTACTCCTTCCACATTTTTCAACCCACTTCATCCGTTCCATCGTCAAAACATTTCTCTTAATTAAGAAAAAAAATTCCAGGATTTCCCATAATTCCTTTTTTTTTTTCATTTTCCCCATTCAAAATTAATTATCCATTTTTCACACTTTCACAATTCCCACATTCCTCCACCTATTCAAACCATTCCAACATCAACACATTCCACTCATCCTGGACATTCAAACTATAATTTTTTCAATTTAAAAAAAATTCCAGGAATTCCCAAAATTCCAGGAATTCCCAAAATTCCCGGTTTTTCAAACCCTTTTTTCACCCTTTTTTCTGTCGACTACTCCTTCCACATTTTTCAACCCACTTCATCCGTCCCACCGTCCAAATATGACTCAATCAAAACGAAAAATTCCAGTTTTTCCCGAAATTCCAGGAATTCTGTAATACCATACCAACAATTGTAAAAAAATTAAAAAATTTAAAAAATCCCGGATTTCCCAGAGTTCAAACCATTCCAACATCAACACATTCCACTCATCCTGGACATTCAAACCATCATTTTTTCAATTAAAATTCCAATTCCAACTTCATCCGTCCCACCGTCAAAAAATTCCTCTTAATCAAGACGAAAAATTCCCGGTTTTCCCAAAATTCCAGGAATTCCGTAATACTATTTGTCAATTAAAAATGTTACTAAGTCAACATTTCTCCACCGATTTGAAAAATCCCAACACCAACCATTTGAACTCGTTCAGAACATTCAACATATTTTGCATTTTCCCAAAAAATCCCTCTTTTCCCGAAATTCCCATTGAAAAGAATGGGACATTTTTCAAAGTTCCACAGTTCCCACATTTTTTATACAATTCAAACCGTTCCTACTTCAAAATATTAGGCCTGTTCAAGAATTGTGTGCTCTCCTTCAACAATTGTAAAAAAAAAAAAAAATCCCGGATTTCCCAGAATTATCAGTTTTTAGGGAATTAAGGAATTATCCATTTTTCACACTTCCACAATTCCTACATTTTTCGACCTATTCAAACCATTCCAACATCAACACATTCCCCTCATCCTGGACATTCAAACTATATTTTTTTCAATTTAAAAAAAATTCCAGGAATTCTCAGAATGCCCGTTTTTTCAAACCCTTTGTTCACCATTTTTTCTGTCGACTACTCCTTCCACATTTTTCAACCCACTTCATCCGTTCCATCGTCAAAACATTTCTCTTAATTAAGAAAAAAAATTCCAGGATTTCCCATAATTCCTTTTTTTTTTTCCATTTTCCCCATTCAAAATTAATTATCCATTTTTCACACTTCCACAATTCCTACATTTTTCGACCTATTCAAACCATTCCAACATCAACACATTCCACTCATCCTGGACATTCAAACTATCATTTTTTTTAAGTTAAAAAAAATTCCAGAAATTCCCTGAATTCCCGTTTTTCAAACCCTTGTTTTACCCTTTTTTCTGTCGATTACTCCTTCCACATTTTTCAACCCACTTAATCCGTCCCACCGTCAAAATATTTATCTTAATCAAGACGAAAAATTCCCGGTTTTCCCAAAATTCCAGGAATTCCGTAATACCATTTCTCAATTAAAAATTTTACTACTTCAACATTTCCCGACCGATTTGAAAAAGTCCAACACCAACCATTCCGAACATTCAAAATATTTTGCATTTTCAAAAAAATCCCTCTTTTCCCGAATTTCCATGAAATTCAAATTGAAAAGAATGGGACATTTTTCAAAGTTCCACAGTTCCCACATTTTGTATCCAATTCAAACCGTTCCAACTTCAAAATATTCAGCCCGTTCAAGAATTGTATGCTCTCCTTCAACAATTGTAAAAAAAAATATCCCGGATTTCCCAGAATTCTCAGTTTTCAGGGACATTTTCCCCATTCAAAATGAATTATCCATTTTTCACACTTCCACAATTCCCACATTCCTCAACCTATTCAAACCATTCCAACATCAGCACATTCCACTCATCCTGGACCTTCAAACTATCCTTTTTTCAATTAAGTTTTTTTTTCCAGGAATTCCCAAAAATCCCGTTTTTTCAAACCCCTTTTTTCTGTCGACTACTCCTTCCACATTTTTCAACCCACTTAATCAGTCCCACCGTCAAAACATTTATCTTAATCAAGACAAAAAATTCCCGGTTTTCCCAAAATTCCAGGAATTCCGTAATACCATTTCTCAATTAAAAATGTTACTACTTCAACATTTCCCGACCGATTTGAAAAATTCCAACACCAACCATTCAGAACATTCAAAATATTTTGCATTTTCAAAAAAATCCCTCTTTTCCCGAATTTCCCAAATTTCCATGAAATTCCCATTGAAAAGAATGGGACATTTTTCAAAGTTCCACAGTTCCCACATTCTGTATCCAATTCAAACCGTTCCAACTTCAAAATATTCAGCCTGTTCAAGAATTGTGTGCTCTCCTTCAACAATTGTAAAAAAAAAAAAAAAAATTCCCGAATTTCCTAGAATTCCAGGTTTTTCCGGGACATTTTTGTCATTCAAAATGAATTATCCATTTTTCACACTTCCACAATTCCCACATTCCTCAATCTATTCAAACCATTCCAACATCAACACATTCCACTCATCCTGGACATTCAAACTATCATTTTTTAAGTTTAAAAAAATTCCAGGAATTCCCAGAATTTCCGGTTTTTTCAAACCCTTTTTTCACCCTTTTTCCTGTCGACTACTCCTTCCACATTTTTCAACCCACTTCATCCGTCCCACCGTCTAAAAAGTACTCTTAATCAAAACGAAAAATTCCCGGTTTTCCCAAAATTCCAGGAATTCCGTAATACCATTTCTCAATTAAAAATGTTACTACTTCAACATTTCCCGACTGATTTAAAAAATTCCAACACCGACCATTTCAACTTGTTCAGAACATTCAAAATATTTTGCATTTCCCTAAAAAATCCCTCTTTTCCAGAAATTCCCACATTTTCATGAAATTCCCATTGAAAAGAATGGGACATTTTTCACACTTTCACAATTCCCACATTCCTCAACCTATTCAAACCGTTCCAACATCAACACATTCCACTCATCCTGGATATTCAAACTAACACTTTCCCATGTTCCAAACCAAATTTCCGGTTTTCCTGGAAATTCAAACTCTTCAACATTCACACTATTCTTACCTTCAAACTACATTCTGTCAGCATTTCAGTTCAACTTCAGCATTGGAGCATTCACACCTCATCTAGTTCTTATTTGCAGTAGCTCTTCATTTCTATCTTATTGTTAGTCCCTGACAGTTATTCTCACCTGTACAAACTCAAAGTATGTAGTTAAGTGAATGTTCTAATAAAAGTAGACAAAACAAATTAACAAATTAATCAACTTCCATTCACGACTTGGCACAACTTTAACCTTAAAAGTTGAATCAACTAGACAATGCTTTGCAGCCGTTTGCTCAACTTTTTTTTAAGTTTTAAGTTGCAAACCTACCAACAGGTCGAACAAATTAACTTAATTAAGCTCATTTTATTCATTTATTGTGATAATCGTGTGGTTTTAATGTGCTGTGACGTCATCCTGTGGAACTGAACTCAACTGAGAGTAACTGCTGTGATTTGATGGGACTAACTAACCCAGCTGGATAGTGTGAGTGTAGTTTCACCCTGTGGCCACCAGAGGGCAGAAGAGGCTTATTTACCAAGAGACCAGTCCAATGGCTGACAACATGCACTCAGGAACATTCTACATCCTGGCAGACTACAATCGCAGTAAATTTGATGACAAATGCTTATTAAGCACATATTGGACACATACAACACTCACGCAGTGTTGATACTGTCATGATATCACGTGACGGATCGATTTCTCCTATTAGTTTCACTTTTTCCACAACCGGTTTGTCACCACTTCCCCTCTGGTCCGACCTCGACTGTTTCCTGATGACACCGCCGTCCCTAATTGTCGATTAAGAGTCCTCTCATGGGATATTTGATTTCTTTCTGTCTAAATGTGCTTCCTGTTGTTTTTTTTTTCCCGTGCACTTCCCTGCCGCACTACTTCTGTGTTTACCCTAACAAAACGGGGTTTTGTCTGCACTTTGCTTGGCGTCTCTGCGTCCTGCGGTCCAAACCGACAGCACTAAATGCAGCCTGTAACAAAAACACTTTAATGGTGCCTTTTCACACAATAGTTATTATTTTAAAAATGTTCTCACGTGACTGAAGATCACGTATTCTAGGGGTTAATGATCCGATTCAGAATCAATTCTCTATTCAGAACATTCTAAACTCAAATGCTTTACTTTTTTAATAACAATGGATGCCAGTTCTGTGAATAACTAAATTCCTCGATCAAAAAGATAAACAGCTCTGATAAATATATATAATACTTAACAGACAACTGGCCTTGTTTATTAAAATTATACCCAAACATTTACTAACAGCACAGATTTTGAAAAAAATAAAAATAATAATAATAATAATAATTTCATATATATATATATATATATATATATATATATATATATATATATATATATATATATATATATATATATATATATATATATATATATATATATATATATATATATATATATATATATATATTTATATATTTTTTTGTTTGTTTGTTTTATTTTTTTTTTATGTATTTTTATATATATATATATATATA
>NC_084734.1:7403910-7406410 GCF_033978785.1 Entelurus aequoreus
CTGGGCCAAACGGAAGCATGGGGCCGGACCAGATGGGTTCCATAAGGCTGGAATGTGGCCAACACACTTCCAATACTTCATGTGGGACCCCTGAGACTTGATGAAAATCAATGAAAACTAGTGTAACATGGAAGCTTTAGCATAATATCAGTGATCATCTGTCCTCTCCAAGATCGTATATATGCATAAACCTGTGAAACAGGCTTGTCGGGATGATATAGCCTCTGTTTTTTCCTGACCTAACATATATTCCGCTCTACCCTGGTATCGAGCACTGTATAACGGATAAACCACAGAAACCTTGACACAGTATATATACAGCCCCTTCATCTTTTGTTGACCATTTTGGACTAAATTAAAGACTCTCCTTTTTTTTTATTCCATCTTGCCTGCCGTCTCTGCATTCTGGGGTCAACACCAATGATATTCTTGTAACTGTGTGAATATTGTCATATCAACATTCACACATACTGTATGCTTTTCTACAGCAAAATTCATCTATTTTTTCTTCTTCTTCTTCTCCAGTTTTCGGCGCGCTCTATCTTCCACATGTTTCATCCAATTCAAACTGTTCCAACTTCAAATTATTCCCGGATTTCCCAGGAATTCCAGGTTTTTCCAGGACATTTTTCCCGTTCAAAATGAATTGGCCATTTTTCAAACTGCCACCATTCGCACATTCTTCAACCGATTCAAACCATTGCAACATCAACACATTCCACTCATCCTGGACATTCAAACTATCCTTTTTTCAATTACATTTTTTTTCCAGGAATTCCCAAAATTCCCGTTTTTTCAAACCCCTTTTTTCTGTCGACTACTCCTTCCACATTTTTCAACCCACTTCATCAGTCCCACCGTCAAAACATTTATCTTAATCAAGACAAAAAATTCCCGGTTTTCCCAAAATTCCAGGAATTCCGTAATACCATTTCTCAATTAAAAATGTTACTACTTCAACATTTCCCGACCGATTTGAAAAATTCCAACACCAACCATTCAGAACATTCAAAATATTTTGCATTTTCAAAAAAATCCCTCTTTTCCCTCTTTTCCCAAATTTCCATGAAATTCCCATTGAAAAGAATGAGACATTTTTCAAAGTTCCACAGTTCCCACATTTTGTATCCAATTCAAACCGTTCAAACCGTTCTCCTTCAACAATTGTAAAAAAAAAATCCCGCATTTCCCAGAATTCCCAGTTTTCAGGGACATTTTCCCCATTCAAAATTAATTATCCATTTTTCACACTTCCACAATTCCCACATTCCTCAACCTATTCAAACCATTCCAACATCAACACATTCCACTCATCCTGGACCTTCAAATTATCAACTTTTTAAGTTCAAAAAAATTCCAGAAATTCCCAGAATCCCGTTTTTCAAACCCTTGTTTTACCCTTTTTTCTGTCGACCACTCCTTCCACATTTTTCAACCCACTTAATCAGTCCCACCGACAAAAGATTTATCTTAATCAAGACAAAAAATTCCCGGTTTTCCCAAAATTCCAGGAATTCCGTAATACCATTTCTCAATTAAAAATGTTACTACTTCAACATTTCCCGACCGATTTGAAAAATTCCAACACCAACCATTCAGAACATTCGAAATATTTTGCATTTTCCAAAAAATCCCTCTTTTCCCGAATTTCCCAAATTTCCATGAAATTCCCATTGAAAAGAATGAGACATTTTTCAAAGTTCCACAGTTCCCACATTTTGTATCCAATTCAAACCGTTCAAACCGCTCTCCTTCAACAATTGTAAAAAAAAAAATCCCGCATTTCCCAGAATTCTCAGTTTTCAGGGACATTTTCCCCATTCAAAATAAATTATCCATTTTTCACACTTCCACAATTTCCACATTCCTCAACCTATTCAAACCATTGCAACATCAACACATTCCACTCATCCTGGACATTCAAACTATCCTTTTTTCAATTACATTTTTTTTCCAGGAATTCCCAAAATTCCCGTTTTTTCAAACCCCTTTTTTCTGTCGACTACTCCTTCCACATTTTTCAACCCACTTAATTAGTCCCACCGTCAAAACATTTATCTTAATCAAGACGAAAAATTCCCGGTTTTCCCAAAATTCCAGGAATTCCGTAATACCATTTCTCAATTAAAAATGTTACTACTTCAACATTTCCCGACCGATTTGAAAAATTCCAACACCAACCATTCAGAACATTCAAAATATTTTGCATTTTCAAAAGAATCCCTCTTTTCCCGAATTTCCCAAATTTCCATGAAATTCCCATTGAAAAGAATGAGACATTTTTCAAAGTTCCACAGTTCCCACATTTTGTATCCAATTCAAACCGTTCAAACCGCTCTCCTTCAACAATTGTAAAAAAAAAAAAAATCCCGCATTTCCCAGAATTCTCAGTTTTCAGGGACATTTTCCCCATTCAAAATGAATTATCCATTTTTCACACTTCCACAATTCCCACATTCCTCAACCTATTCAAACCATTGCAACATCAACACATTCCACT
>NC_084734.1:7416410-7444096 GCF_033978785.1 Entelurus aequoreus
TTTTTTTTTTTTTACGGTATATATATATATATATATATATATATATATATATATATATATATATATATATATATATATATATATATATATATATATATATATATATATATATATATATATATATACACAGTATACACAAAATAATTAATTTATTGATTGATAAAGAAACATTATATGTATATATATATATATATATATATATATATATATATATATATATATATATATATATATATATATATATATATATATATATATATATATATATATATATATATATATAAAACCACATATTTGTGTATTTTATAATATTTTGCTGCCATTCTGATGATAATTATATGTATAATATGTATGTGTGATTTTTTTTTTTTTTTTTTTTTTACGGTATATATATATATATATATATATATATATATATATATAATTTGCCATGTGCTTATATGTCCCTATTTACAGCATCACCTTTTCTAAAGTGACTTATTATTTCTTAAAAATAGAAGAACAACAACACTCCACTGCAGCTAATTAGGCAGCGACTCAGTTCTGGCATCTGTCACCTCTAAACTTTAGTTCAGTCACCGGCTTCAAAGTGGCCGTTGATCAGCGCTGCCACAAATCCTCGCTCGCACTACAGTAGCCGTGAAAACATTCTTACTGATCATCAACGGAGGCTAAATATGGCAGACCAACAAAGCACCAGAGCCATTTCAGGAGCCGCCGCCAGACTTGTTCTTTTTCCTGCGAGTGACTTTGCGTCACGGCAATAATAGAACATTGTAGGAAATAAATAGAAGCCCTGACAGCTGAGCTCAGACAACAGCTTTTTTTGCTCTGTTACTCTCTGCATTGCAAGTGGAGGCGATAGAGAGCGATATCAGCCTGATTCGTACTCAGTATCAGTTTAGATAAGTCACACCGTTTGCTGACTCGGCAGTCGGGGACAGACGGATGCACTTTATTAATCCCGTGGGTGGAATGAAGGAATTGATGGACTAGATAATGGATGCTGTGAGGGTGATTGATTGCAATGCTCTGCTCCCAGTGAAGTGTGATTTACCCTTTTGGCAAACACTACTGGACAGCATTGGCAATTAGCAGCAATGCTAGCCCGAGCACGACATGGGTGTTGTCCAGACCAGGAGTCGGCAACACACGTCCGATACCACACTGGTGTGGTCTTAGGCTAGGCTCGGTTGTTTTAAGATGATAAGAAACTGCTTAACTCTTAGCTGTGCTTTTACTTTGATGAATTCAATGATTCTTTCACACATATCTTATGGCTTAACTCCACGGTCCCAGGCACACCAGTCACCAATCAAGACTAGAGATGTCCGATAATGGCTTTTTTGCCGATATCCGATATTCCGATAATGTCCAACTCTTAATTACTGATTCCGATATCAACCGATACCGATATATACAGTGATGGAATTAAAGGCCTACTGAAATTAAATGTATTTATTTAAACGGGGATAGCAGATCCATTCTATGTGTCATACTTGATCATTTTGCGATATTGCCATATTTTTGCTGAAAGGATTTAGTATAGAACAACTACGATAAAGTTCGCAACTTTTGGTCTCTGATAAAAAAAAAAGCCTTGCCCCTACCGGAAGTAGCGTGACGTTGTCAGTTGTTCACTTCCTCATATTTTCCTATTGTTTTCAACGCAGCTAGAGCTATTCGGACCGAGAAAGCGACGATTACCCCATTAATTTGAGCGAGGATGAAAGATTCGTGGATGAGGAACGTTAGAGTGACAGACTACAATGCAGTGAAATACATATCTTTTTTTGCTCTGACCGTAACTTAGGTACAAGCTGGCTCATTGGATTCCACACTCTCTCCTTTTTCTATTGTGGATCACGGATTTGTATTTCAAACCACCTCGGATACTATATCCTCTTGAAAATGAGAGTCGAGAACGCGAAATGGACATTCACAGTGACTTTTATACATCGACGAAGCTCTTTAGCTACTGAGCTAACGTGATAGCATCTGTCTCAAATGCAGATAGAAACAAAATAAATAAATCCCTGACTGGAAGGATAGACAGAAGATCAACAATACTATTAAACCCTGGACATGTAAATACACGGTTAAAAGATCTCAGCCTGGCAAAGCTTAACAATGCTGTTGCTAACGACGCTAAGGCTAACTTAGCAACTTAGCAACCGGACCTCACAGAGCTATGATAAAAACATTAGCGCTCCACCTACGCCAGCCAGCCCTCATCTGCTCATCAACACCCGTGCTCACCTGCGTTCCAGCGATCGACGGCGCGACGAAGGACTTCACCCCAACACAGATGCGGTTGGCGGCTAGCATCGGCTAGCGCGTCTGCTATCCAAGTAAGTCCTTCTTGTTGTGTTGCTACAGCCAGCCGCTAATACACCGATCCCACCTACAACTTTCTTCTTTGCAGTCTCCATTGTTCATTAAACAAATTGCAAAAGATTCACCAACACAGATGTCCAGAATACTGTGGAATTATGAAATGAAAACAGAGCTTTTTGTATTGGCTTCAATGGGGGAGCCATACCTCTGTTCTCCTGGCTACGTCACGCGCATACGTCATCCTCCAAAGGCGTTTTCAACCGGAAGTTTAGCGGGAAATTTAAAATGTCACTTTATAAGTTAACCCGGCCGTATTGGCATGTGTTGCAATGTTAAGATTTCATCATTGATATATAAACTATCAGACTGCGTGGTCGGTAGTAGTGGCTTTCAGTAGGCCTTTAACACATTATTATGCATAATTTTGTTGTGATGCCCCGCTGGATGCATTAAACAATGTAACAAGGTTTTCCAAAATAAATCAACTCAAGTTATGGAAAAAAAGTGGCAACATGGCACTGCCATATTTATTATTGAAGTCACAAAGTGCATTATTTTTTTTTAACATGCCTCAAAACAGCAGCTTGGAATTTGGGACATGCTCTCCCTGAGTTAATCCTGATACCCACTACAACTATGGGAAGTAGGGATGTCCGATAATGGCTTTTTTGCCGATATCCGATATTCCGATATTGTCCAACTCTTAATTACCGATACCGATATCAACCGATACTGATACATACAGTCGTGGATTTAACACATTACTATGCCTAATTTGGACAACCAGGTATGGTGAAGATAAGTTCCTTTTTTTAAAAAAAATCATAAAATAAAATAAGATAAATCAATTAAAAACTTTTTCTTGAATAAAAAAGAAAGTAAAACAATATAAAAACAGTTACATAGAAACTAGTAATTAATTAAAGCTGCAAGCAGCGATGGACGGGACCGACTTTGACAGCACTTAAATCCAAACCGGAGCAGTAATTAAAACTCTTTGGTCAACTTTTATTCAGAAGGGTTCAATCTCTCTCCTGTGCTAGTTTGAAGCCGACACGACAAACACGCTCAGAGGAGATAATGTTTGAAAAAAGGTGACCGGTTTTTACAAAACTTTTGTTTTGAAGGGGGAATTGCAAACTTCCTGTTGATTTTTGCTGGGGGTTGTCAATATATGAAATGTAGGTCTAAGTAAGACCTACATAGAGTTTTTTGTTTCATGTCTCTACGACTTTCCTACTGGAAGTTACAGGCAGTTTTGTCTGTGTTTTCTTCCTAGGAGCAGTTTTGTCTGTGTTTTATTCCTAGGGGGCGCTAGAGCGCAATTTTGAGTTTTGGGGTTGGGTTTTTTTTTTTTTATTAGATCGCAATTTTTGCCAGTCCTGATGTGTGTGTCCAGTTTGGTGAGTTTTGAAGCATGTTAAGGAGGTCAAATTACAGCTCAAAGAGGCAAAAGTGACTGTTTTTACAAAACTTTTGTTTTGAAGGGGGAATTGCCAACTTCCTGTTGATTTTTGCTGAAGGAAGTCAATGTATGAAATGTAAGTCTAATTTAGACCTACAGAGAGGTTTTTGTTTCATGTCTCTACGACATTCTTACCGGAAGTTACAAGCAGTTTTGTCTGTGTTTTTTCCTAAGGGGCGCTAGAGCGCAATTTTGAGTTTTTTTTTTTTTTTTTTGTAAATTAGAGCGCAATTTTCGCCAGTCGTGATGTGTGTGTCAAATACGGTGAGTTTTGAAGCATGTTAAGGGGGTCAAATTACAGCTCAAAGAGGCGGCGGAATATTAATAATAACAATAGGGTCCTCTGTCCCAAAGGGACATTGCGGTCCCTAATGAAAATGAGTCAAATGAAGTGTTAAAGGTTAGTACTATTAGTGGAGCAGCAGCACGCACAATCATGTGTGCTTACGGACTGTATCCCTTGCAGACTGTATTGATATATATTGATATATAATGCAGGAACCAGAATATTAATAACAGAAAGAAACAACCCTTTTGTATGAATGAGTGTGAATGGGGGGGGGAGGTTTTTCGGGTTGGTGCACTAATTGTAAGTGTATCTTGTGTTTTTTATGTGGATTTAATAAAAATAAAAATAAATAAATAAATAAATAAATAAATTTAAAAAAAACGATACCGATAACAAAAAAAACCGATACCGATAACAAAAAAAATGATACCGATAATTTCAGATATTATTTTAAAGCATTTATCGGCCGATAATATCCGCAGGCCGATATTATCGGACATCTCTACTCTATACCATACCATGCCATATCACACCATACCATATCATACCATACCATACCGTAACATACATATCATACCATACCATACCATATCATACCATACCATACCATATCATACCATACCATATCATACCATACCATACCATACATATCATACCATACCATACCATACATATCATACCATACCGTACCATACATATCATACCATACCATATCATACCATATCATACCATACCGATATTATTTTAAAGCATTTATCGGCCGATAATATCCGCAGGCCGATATTATCGGACATCTCTACTCTATACCATACCATGCCATATCACACCATACCATATCATACCATACCGTAACATACATATCATACCATACCATACCATATCATACCATACCATACCATATCATACCATACCATACCATACATATCATACCATACCATACCATACATATCATACCATACCGTACCATACATATCATACCATACCATATCATACCATATCATACCATACCGATATTATTTTAAAGCATTTATCGGCCGATAATATCCGCAGGCCGATATTATCGGACATCTCTACTCTATACCATACCATGCCATATCACACCATACCATATCATACCATACCGTAACATACATATCATACCATATCATACCATACCATACCAAATCATACCATATCATACCATACCATACCATACCATATCATACCATATCATACCATACCATATCATACCGTACCATACCATACATATCATACCATACCGTACCATACATATCATACCATACCATATCATACCATATCATACCATACCGATATTATTTTAAAGCATTTATCGGCCGATAATATCCGCAGGCCGATATTATCGGACATCTCTACTCTATACCATACCATGCCATATCACACCATACCATATCATACCATACCGTAACATACATATCATACCATATCATACCATACCATACCATATCATACCATATCATACCATACCATACCATACCATACCATACCATATCATACCATATCATACCATACCATACCATACCATACATATCCTACCATACCATACCATACATATCATACCATACCATATCATACCATACCATACCGTACCATATCATACCATACCATACCGTACCATACATATCATACCATACCATACCATAGCATACATATCATACCATACCATACCATACCATAGCATACATATCATACCATACCGTACCATACATATCATACCATACCATACCATACCATAGCATACATATCATACCATACCGTACCATACATATCATACCATATCATACCATACCATACCATACCGTACCATACATATCATACCATACCATATCATACCATACCATACCGTACCATACATATCATACCATAGCATATCATGCCCACATGTGCAGGACTAACATTACGCAATAGTAGCAAAAATGGCGGTACATCCTCGCAAAGAAAAAATATTTTAGTGTATGAGGTAGCATTGTGGCCCGATAAATAGGTAAACCAGGCGTTGCCATGGTAACGGCAGTGTCCTGGTTCCAAGCAAAGCCATTTATTTGACATTAAACGCTTGTTTGAGTCAAGTAGAAGACCTGAGTTGGATGTTGCTACAAGGACAAGACAGTGGAAACAACAAGCCCACACACACACACACACACACACACACACACACACACACACACACACACACACACACACACACACACACACACACACACACACGGGCCTCAGCCAGCCTGCCAAAAGGAGCACACGTCTCCAAATGGCCGTAGTCAGAACTAAATCCAGTCTGCAGCCCAGCAGGAGGTAGCTGTAGGAGGCAGGGAGATGGTCCCTTGCCAAAAAGTCATCAATCAAAGGTTTGAATTATAGCCGAGTGAGTCAATGAACGCCCTTTGGCAAACAAAAGCAAGACGCCATTTATGAGTTGAAAGATGGCAAATAGCAAACATCTCCTTCTGCGTTAGACGCCGCCAAGAAGCGGGAACAAGCAAGGAATAAAAGAAGGCTGCTGTCAAAGAAGACGTCTGGAAGTTTGTATTCCTCAACAAAAATAAAGTGCTAATTTTACTTCAGTCGTAGTCCAAAAATACGGCGAGTGAAGCGACGCTGACCTACTTCCTGTCTGTCGGCCTCGTCACAAAGACGTCGTTATCAAACCTGGAGCCAACAATGCGTGCGTGTTGTGGTTGTACACTACAAATATAGTTGACTTTACAATGTCACTTTTACAAGTTCTTAGGGATACCAACGCTGAGGTAATGACACAGTAAAAATATGTTTTTATTTTTATTTTGCAAATGTATTAAATATAAAAAAAACTTAGAAATCACAACCTTTGCTCAATACTTTGTTGATGCACCTTTGGCAGCAATTACAGCCTAAATAGGGTCTAAATACTTATGTACATGTATTTTTTTTTTTAGTATTTTACTTTTTGCAAAATTATTTTCAAAAAATGAAAAAAATCACTGTCATTATGAGGTATTGTGTGTAGAATTTTGAGGACAAAAATGAATTTGTATGTACATTTTTCAAAAGATAAGTTATACATTTGGAGAGAGTGTCTAAATACTTATGTACATGTATTTTTCTTTTAGTATTTTACTTTTTGCAAAATTATTTCTAAAAAATCAAAAAAAATCACTGTCATTATTATTGCAAAATTATTTTTAAAAAAATTGATTTTTATTATTTAATTTTTTGCAAAATTATTTTTAAAAAAATGAAAAAAATCACATTGTCATTATGAGGTATTGTGTGTAGAATTTTGAAGACAAAAATGAATTGCTATGTACATTTTTCAAAAGATAAATTATACAATTGAGAGAGAGTCTAAATACTTATATACATGTATTTTTCTTTTAGTATTTTACTTTTTGCAAAATTATTTCTAAAAAATCAAAAAAAATCACTGTCATTATTATTGCAAAATTATTTTAAAAAAAATTGATTTTTATTATTTAATTTTTTGCAAAATTATTTTTAAAAAAATGAAAAAAATCACATTGTCATTATGAGGTATTGTGTGTAGAATTTTGAAGACAAAAATGAATTGCTATGTACATTTTTCAAAAGATAAATTATACAATTGAGAGAGAGTCTAAATACTTATGTACATGTATTTTTCTTTTAGTATTTTACTTTTTGCAAAATTATTTAAAAAAAAAACAAAACAATCACTGTCATTATTATTGCAAAATTATTTTTTTAAAAATTGATTTTTATTATTTAAGTTTTTGCAAAATTATTTTTTAAAAAATGAAAAAAATCACATTGTCATTATGAGGTATTGTGTGTAGAATTTTGAGGACAAAAATGAATTTTTATGTACATTTTTGAAAAGATAAGTTATACATTTGGAGAGAGGGGGTCTAAATACTTATGTACATGTATTTTTCTTTTAGTATTTTACTTTTTGCAAAATTATTTTAAAAAAAATAAAAAATCACTGTCGTTATTATTGCAAAATAATTTTTTTAAAAATTGATTTTTATTATTTTAGTTTTTGCAAAATTATTTTTAAAAAATGAAAAAATCACATTGTCATTATGAGGTATTGTGTGTAGAATTTTGAGGACAAAAATGAATTTGTACGTACATTTTTCAAAAGATAAGTTATACATTTGGAGAGAGAGTCTAAATACTTATGTACATGTATTTTTCTTTTAGTATTTTACTTTTTTGCAAAATAATTTTTAAAAATTAAAAAAAAAATCACTGTCATTATTATTGCAAAATTATTAAAAAAAAATTGATTTTTATTATTTTAGTTTTTGCAAAATTATTTTTAAAAAAATGAAAAAATCACATTGTCATTATGAGGTATTGTGTGTAGAATTTTGAGGACAAAAATGAATTTGTATGTACATTTTTCAAAAGATAAGTTATACATTTGGAGAGAGAGGGTCTAAATACTTATGTACATGTATTTTTCTTTTAGTATTTTACTTTTTGCAAAATTATTTTTTAAAAATTAAAAAAAATCACTGTCATTATTATTGCAAAATTATTTAAAAAAAAATTATTTTTATTATTTGCAAAATTATTTTTAAAAAAATGAAAAAATCACATTGTCTTTATGAGGTATTGTGTGTAGAATTCTGAGGACAAAAGTGAATTTTTATGTACATTTTTCAAAAAATAAATTATACATTTGGAGAGAGAGGTCTAAATATTTATGTACATGTATTTTTTTTAGTACTTTAGTTTTTGCAAAATTATTTTTAAAAAAAAAGAAAAAATCTCATTGTCATTATGAGGTATTGTGTGTAGAATTTTGAGGACAAAAATGAATTTTATGTACATTTTTCAAAAGATAAGTTATACATTTGGAGAGAGAGGGTCTAAATACTTATGTACGTGTTTTTTTTTTAGTATTTTACTTTTTGCAAAAGTATTTTTAAAATAATGAAAAAATCACATTGTCATTATGAGGTATTGTGTATAAAATTTTGAGGACAAAAATGCATTTTTATGCACATTTTTCAAAAGATAAATTATACATTTGGAGAGAGAGGGTCTAAATACTTATGTACATGTTTTTTTTAGTATTTTATTTTTTGCAAAATTATTTTTAAAAAAATGAAAAAATCACATTGTCATTATGAGGTATTGTGTGTAGAATTTTGAGGACAAAAATGCCTTTTTATGTAAATTTTTTAAAAGAAAAATTATACATTTGGAGAGAGAGGGTCTAAATACTTATGTACGTGTTTTTTTTAGTATTTTACTTTTTGCAAAAGTATTTTTAAAAAAATGAAAAAAATCACATTGTCATTATGAGGTATTGTGTGTAGAATTTTGAGGACAAAAATGCATGTTTATGTACATTTAAAAAAAAAAAAAACATTTGGAGAGAGAGGGTCTAAATACTTATGTTCATGTATATTTTTTTTAGTATTTTAGTTTTTGAAAAATTGTTTTAAAAAGATGAAAAAAATCACTGTCATTATGAGGTATTGTGTGTAGAATTTTGAGGACAAAAATGAATTTTTACGTACATTTTTCAAAAGATAAATTATACATTTGGAGAGAGAGGGTCTAAATACTTATGTACATTAATTATTTTTTTAGTGTGTTAGTTTTTGCAAAATTATTTTAAAAAAAAGAAGAAAAAATCACATTGTCAATATGAGGTATTGTGTGTAGACTTTTGAGGACAAAAATGCATTTTTATGTACATTTTTCAAAAGATAAATTATACATTTGGAGAGAGAGGGTCTAAATACTTATGTTCGTGTATTTTTTTTAGTATTTTAGTTTTTGCAAAATTATTATTTTTTAAATGATATTGTCATTATGAGGTATTGTGTGTAGAATTTTGAGGACAAAAATAAATTTTTATGTACATTTTTAAAAAGATAAATTATACATTTGAAGAGAGAGAGGGTCTAAATACTTATGTACATGTATTTTTTTTTAGTTTTTGCAAAATTATTAAAAAAAAAAATTAAAAAAAAAATCCCATTGTCATTATGAGGTATTGTGTGTAGAATTTTGAGGACAAAAATGAATGTAATCCATTTTGGAAAAAGGCTGTAACATAACAAAATGTGGAAGATGGATGCGCTGTAGGTCTCCTTTAAGCTTTAAAAATGTACCATTAAAATGACAGCACTTGTGGGAACCCTGCGAATATTTGACAAACGTCTCTTGACTTATCTAAAAATAGCCCCGTCAGGATTTGTGCACCACTCTCCACATTTCTGTCCTCAATATGACCCCCACGCTCCAATCACACCTGGAGGAAAGGTGCACAAAATCCCAGTGTCTTTCAACCTTTCTGGAGCCAAAGCACGTTTTTTTTTCATTGAACAAATCCTGAGGCGCAACACTAAGCAGACTCCAATATTGACAACATAAAGTGGTTCTCATCAAATACCTGACGGGATTGTTCAATATTGATCCATACCATAATCATAACAGCGTTTGGGCGTAGAGCGGCCGTGCCAGCAACTTGAAGGGTTCCAGGTTCGATGCCAGCCTAATCAGGGCCCACCTATCTCCCAGTGGTGTAAGAATGTGCAGGAAAAAATAGATTCTTAATCTCATTGGGACCTTTCCTGGGTAAATAAACATTACACAACTAACCATCTATGCATCACTAATTCTTTTATCTCAAATGACACCCACAAAGCACGTATCTACCTGCTGCCACCTACTGACATGGAACAGTATTGCATGATTACCGTATTTTCCGGACTATAAGGCGCACTTAAAATCCCTTTTTTCCCCTCAAAACTCAACAGTGCGCCTTGTAAACCGGTGTGCCTAATGTACAGAATTATTCTGGTTTTGCTTACCGACATTGAAGCCATTTTATTTGGTACGTTAAACCCTGCATTATGCAACAAGGTCAAATGTGCGGAGGGAGCCGACATTAATGGCCGGGGTTGCAAAGGGGTGGAAAGTTTCCGGTAAATTTCCGGAAACTTTCCAGAAATTTACCACGGGAAATTAAGATTAAAGATTAAAGTACCAATGATTGTCACACACACACTAGATGTGGTGAAGCAGTGGGCAGCAGCGGCGCCGCGCCCGGGAATCATTTTGGTGATTTAACCCCCAACTCCAACCCTTTGTTGCTGAGTGCCAAGCAGGAAGCTCGGGAAGTTTAGAAATATTGACAATTTTTGGATTATTCAAAGTTGGACGCCGTCCATGGGAACTAATAGGAATATATGGGAATGAATGGGAATGAATGGGAATATATGGGAATTAATGGGAATATATGGGAATTAATGAGAATAGTTGGGAATGAATGGGAATATATGGGAATATATGGGAATGAATGGGAATATATGGGAATTAAAGGGAATATATGGGAATTAATGGGAATATATGGGAATGAATAGGAATATATGGGAATGAATGTGAATATATGCGAATTAATGGGAATATATGGGAATGAATGGGACTATATGGGAATTAATGAGAATATATGGGAATTAATCGGAATATATGGGAATATATGGGAATTAATAGGAATATATGGGAATGAATGTGAATATATGGGAATTAATGGGAATATGTGGGAATTAATGGGACTTAATGGGAATATATGGGAATTAATGGGAATTAATGGAAATATATGGGAATGAATGTGAATATATGGGAATGAATGTGAATATATGGGAATGAATGGGAATATATGGGAATGAATGGGAATATATGGGAATTAATGACAATATATGGGAATTAATGGGAATATATGGGAATTAAAGGGAATATATGGGAATTAATGGGAATTAATGGGAATATATGGGAATTAATGGGGATTAATGGGAATATATGGGAATGAATAGGAATATATGGGAATTCATGTGAATATATGGGAATTAATGGGAATATATGGGAATGAATGGGACTATATGGGAATTAATGAGAATATATGGGAATTAATGGGAATATATGGAAATTAATGGGAATATATGGGAATTAATAGGAATATATGGGAATGAATGTGAATATATGGGAATTAATGGGAATATATGGGAATGAATGGGAATGTATGGGAATGAATGAGAATATATGGGAATTAATGGGAATATATGGGAATATATGGGAATTAATGGGAATATATGGGAATTAATGGGAATTAATGGGAATATATGGGAATATATGAGAATATATGGGAATTAAAGGGAATTAATGGGAATATATGGGAATTAATGGGAATTAATGGGAATATATGGGAATTAATGAGAATATATGGGAATGAATGGGAATATATGGGAATTAATGAGAATATATGGGAATTAATGGGAATATATGGGAATTAAAGGGAATATATGGGAATTAATGGGAATTAATGGGAATTAATGGGAATATATGGGAATGAATAGGAATATATGGGAATGAATAGGAATATATGGGAATGAATGTGAATATATGGGAATTAATGGGAATGAATGGGACTATATGGGAATTAATGAGAATATATGGGAATTAATGGTAATATATGGGAATTAATGGGAATATATGGGAATTAATAGGAATATATGGGAATGAATGGGAATATATGGGAATTAATGGGAATATATGGGAATGAATGGGAATATATGGGAATGAATGAGAATATATGGGAATTAATGGGAATATATGGGAATATATGGGAATTAATGGGAATATATGGGAATTAATGGGAATTAATGGGAATATATGGGAATTAATAGGAATATATAGGAATGAATGTGAATATATGGGAATTAATGGGAATATATGGGAATGAATGGGAATATATGGGAATTAATAAGAATATATGGGAATTAATGGGAATTAATGGGATAATATGGGAATTAATGGGAATATATGGGAATATATGGGAATGAATGAGAATATATGGGAATTAATGGGAATATATGGGAATTAATGGGAATATATGGGAATATATGGGAATTAATGGAAATATATGGAAATATATGGGAATTAATGGGAATTAATGGGAATATATGGGAATTAATGGGAATTAATGGGAATATATGGGAATTAATGAGAATATATGGGAATTAATGGGAATAGATGGGAATGAATGGGAATATATGGGAATTAATGGGGAATTACAGTAAATATATAATATTGGGCACTGGCATGTGATTTGAAGAATGCACCGCACGTGTGATGGAGGAATGCACTGTGCAGGGTTGAAATTCTACTGAATTTGCATTTAAATCAGGTTGTTTTAAAAAAAAAGTTAAAGTGCCAGTGATTGTCACACACACACACACACACATACCAGGTGTGGAAAAAAGTATTCTCTGCATTTGACCCATCACCCTTGATCACCCCCTGGGAGGTGAGGGGAGCAGTGAGCAGCAGCGGTGGCCGCGCCCGGGAATCATTTTTCGGTGATTCAACCCCCAATTCCAACCCTTGATGCTGAGTGCCAAGCAGGGAGGTAACGGCTCCCATGTTTATAGTCTTCGGTACGACTCGGCCGGGGTTTGAACTCACGACCTACCCATCTCAGGGCGGACACTCTAACCACGAGGCCACTGCAGGTCACGCTGCGAGATCTAGCGTGTTGCATTCAATGTTTATTCCCATTCATTCCCCATTAATTCCCATGGAAAGTTTCCAACTTTGAGTATTCCCGGGATTTTGCAAGCCCAAGTGCGGCCACACTCGCTGCCGGTGCACCCGAAGGTGACATAAAAGTTTTAGGTGGCACCCCCCCACATCGGCAGTGAAGTGTATATACTCACAAGAAACCGAATAGCTTTGTCTTTGACCTTTTTTTTTACTTAAAGAAAGCAAATAAACATATTATATGAGACTGTTATGTTATGATTATCTTTAACCGAATCACAGCAGTGCTCAAATTAAAAAACAGCATTCCCTCTCATGTGATATT
The DNA here is from genome assembly GCF_033978785.1 of Entelurus aequoreus. Taxonomy (NCBI): domain Eukaryota; kingdom Metazoa; phylum Chordata; class Actinopteri; order Syngnathiformes; family Syngnathidae; genus Entelurus; species Entelurus aequoreus. The sequence goes on from NC_084734.1 coordinate 7,430,361, forward strand.
GCTTAATTAACATTAATGATGCTTTAACAACTAGGCTTACAACTATACCTAATATATAAAGTGGTGGAAAAGTGACTATTACCTGCAGGGCAAACATTAGCTAACCAGAAGGCAATAACAATGTCAACAAAAAACACTTGCTTAAAAAATCTAATACAAATGTCCCTGAGGAATGTAAGGTGGGAGTACTGTAATTACCTAACGTTACATTACTATTTTCCATAACAATTTAGCCCCCTCCACAATATTAACCCGACGTTAAAACAGAACTAGCTATTTATTGATTAGCAATTGCCGAATCATGTAACATTAGCTTAATGCTAAAAAGCCAGGTTAATATCACATTCTGTAACAGACAAATGATTTCATGTAGGCTAACGTTACCTCCCTGCTACCTCTGTCTTTTTCTCGTTTCTCCTCTTCTTTTCTCTTTTTTTCTTCCCTGGGCACCTGACAGTTTTGGCCGTTTTGACATCTTGTGTTGATTTTTTGATGTGGTGACGTCCAAAAAGAGTCATGATACGGACTAATAGTACCAACTATTTTTATTTTTTTATTTTTTCTCCAACATTTGTGGCACTGGCGTGGCGCCCCCTGATGGACGGCGCCCTTAGCATTTGCCTATACGGCCTATGCCACGGGCCGGCCCTGCGTCTACCTCTCAGGGCGCCGTGTCAGCGATCGATAGAAGCGTCATGGCGACGGATGAGCAATTGCCGAATCATGTAACATTAGCTTAATGCTAAAAAGCCAGGTTACTATCACATTCTGTAACAGACAAATAATTTCATGTAGGCTAACGTTACCTCCCTGCTACCTCTGTCTTTTTCTCGTTTCTCCTCTTCTTTTGTCTTTTTTCTTCCCTGGGCACCTGACAGTTTTGGCCGTTTTGACATCTTGTGTTGATTTTTTGATGTGGTGACGTCCAAAAAGAGTCATGATACGGACTAATAGTACCAACTTTTTTTATTTATTTTTTTTCCTCCAACATTTGTGGCACTGGCGTGGCGCCCCCTGATGGACGGCGCCCTTAGCATTTGCCTATACGGCCTATGCCACGGGCCGGCCCTGCGTCTACCTCTCAGGGCGCCGTGTCAGCGATCGATAGAAGCGTCATGGCGACGGATGAGCAATTGCCGAATCATGTAACATTAGCTTAATGCTAAAAAGCCAGGTTACTATCACATTCTGTAACAGACAAATAATTTCATGTAGGCTAACGTTACCTCCCTGCTACCTCTGTCTTTTTCTCGTTTATCCTCTTCTTTTCTCTTTTTTCTTCCCTGGGCACCTGACAGTTTTGGCCGTTTTGACATCTTGTGTTGATTTTTTGATGTGGTGACGTCCAAAAAGAGTCATGATACGGACTAATAGTACCAACTTTTTTTATTTATTTTTTTTCCTCCAACATTTGTGGCACTGGCGTGGCGCCCCCTGATGGACGGCGCCCTTAGCATTTGCCTATACGGCCTATGCCACGGGCCGGCCCTGCGTCTACCTCTCAGGGCGCCGTGTCAGCGATCGATAGAAGCGTCATGGCGACGGATGAGCAATTGCCGAATCATGTAACATTAGCTTAATGCTAAAAAGCCAGGTTACTATCACATTCTGTAACAGACAAATAATTTCATGTAGGCTAACGTTACCTCCCTGCTACCTCTGTCTTTTTCTCGTTTCTCCTCTTCTTTTCTCTTTTTTCTTCCCTGGTCACCTGACAGTTTTGGCCGTTTTGACATCTTGTGTTGATTTTTTGATGTGGTGACGTCCAAAAAGAGTCATGATACGGGAAGGGAGGGGGCGCACCGTGCGGGGGGAATGGGGGGGCGTAATGTTGTAACAAATAATATTTCTATTAAATAGGCTTTACTTTGCATTTTAATTAACGTGGGATTATTTTTTGTGTTTAGAAATAATAGTACCAACTTTTTTTTTTTTTTTTTTTTTCTCCAACATTTGTGGCACTGGCGTGGCGCCCCCTGATGGACGGCGCCCTTAGCATTTGCCTATACGGCCTATGCCACGGGCCGGCCCTGCGTCTACCTCTCAGGGCGCCGTGTCAGCGATCGATAGAAGCGTCATGGCGACGGATGAGCAATTGCCGAATCATGTAACATTAGCTTAATGCTAAAAAGCCAGGTTACTATCACATTCTGTAACAGACAAATAATTTCATGTAGGCTAACGTTACCTCCCTGCTACCTCTGTCTTTTTCTCGTTTCTCCTCTTCTTTTCTCTTTTTTTCTTCCCTGGGCACCTGACAGTTTTGGCCGTTTTGACATCTTGTGTTGATTTTTTGATGTGGTGACGTCCAAAAAGAGTCATGATACGGGAAGGGAGGGGGCGCACCGTGCGGGGGGAAAGGGGGGGCGTAATGTTGTAACAAATAATATTTCTATTAAATAGGCTTTACTTTGCATTTTAATTAACGTGGGATTATTTTTTGTGTTTAGAAATAATAGTACCAACTTTTATTTTTATTTTTTATTTTTTTTCTCCATCATTTGTGGCACTGGCGTGGCGCCCCCTGATGGACAGCGCCCTTAGCATTTGCCTATACGGCCTATGCCACGGGCCGGCCCTGCGTCTACCTCTCAGGGCGCCGTGTCAGCGATCGATAGAAGCGTCATGGCGACGGATGAGCAATTGCCGAATCATGTAACATTAGCTTAATGCTAAAAAGCCAGGTTACTATCACATTCTGTAACAGACAAATAATTTCATGTAGGCTAACGTTACCTCCCTGCTACCTCTGTCTTTTTCTCGTTTCTCCTCTTCTTTTCTCTTTTTTTCTTCCCTGGGCACCTGACAGTTTTGGCCGTTTTGACATCTTGTGTTGATTTTTTGATGTGGTGACGTCCAAAAAGAGTCATGATACGGACTAATAGTACCAACTTTTTTTTTTTTTTTTTTTTTCTCCAACATTTGTGGCACTGGCGTGGCGCCCCCTGATGGACGGCGCCCTTAGCATTTGCCTATACGGCCTATGCCACGGGCCGGCCCTGCGTCTACCTCTCAGGGCGCCGTGTCAGCGATCGATAGAAGCGTCATGGCGACGGATGAGCAATTGCCGAATCATGTAACATTAGCTTAATGCTAAAAAGCCAGGTTACTATCACATTCTGTAACAGACAAATAATTTCATGTAGGCTAAAGTTACCTCCCTGCTACCTCTGTCTTTTTCTCGTTTCTCCTCTTCTTTTCTCTTTTTTTCTTCCCTGGGCACCTGACAGTTTTGGCCGTTTTGACAACTTGTGTTGATTTTTTGATGTGGTGACGTCCAAAAGGAGTCATGATACGGACTAATAGTACCAACTTTTTTTTTTTTTTTTTCCTCCAACATTTGTGGCACTGGCGTGGCGCCCCCTGATGGACGGCGCCCTTAGCATTTGCCTATATGGCCTATGCCACGGGCCGGCCCTGCGTCTACCTCTCAGGGCGCCGTGTCAGCGATCGATAGAAGCGTCATGGCGACGGATGAGCAATTGCCGAATCATGTAACATTAGCTTAATGCTAAAAAGCCAGGTTACTATCACATTCTGTAACAGACAAATAATTTCATGTAGGCTAACGTTACCTCCCTGCTACCTCTGTCTTTTTCTCGTTTCTCCTCTTCTTTTCTCTTTTTTCTTCCCTGGTCACCTGACAGTTTTGGCCGTTTTGACATCTTGTGTTGATTTTTTGATGTGGTGACGTCCAAAAAGAGTCATGATACGGGAAGGGAGGGGGCGCACCGTGCGGGGGGAATGGGGGGGCGTAGTGTTGTAACAAATAATATTTCTATTAAATAGGCTTTACTTTGCATTTTAATTAACGTGGGATTATTTTTTGTGTTTGGAAATAATAGTACCAACTTTTTTTTTTTTTTTTTTTTTTCTCCAACATTTGTGGCACTGGCGTGGCGCCCCCTGATGGACGGCGCCCTTAGCATTTGCCTATACGGCCTATGCCACGGGCCGGCCCTGCGTCTACCTCTCAGGGCGCCGTGTCAGCGATCGATAGAAGCGTCATGGCGACGGATGAGAAATTGCCGAATCATGTAACATTAGCTTAATGCTAAAAAGCCAGGTTACTATCACATTCTGTAACAGACAAATAATTTCATGTAGGCTAACGTTACCTCCCTGCTACCTCTGTCTTTTTCTCGTTTCTCCTCTTCTTTTGTCTTTTTTTCTTCCCTGGGCACCTGACAGTTTTGGCCGTTTTGACATCTTGTGTTGATTTTTTGATGTGGTGACGTCCAAAAAGAGTCATGATACGGACTAATAGTACCAACAATTTTTTTTTATTTTTTTTTCTCCAACATTTGTGGCACTGGCGTGGCGCCCCCTGATGGACGGCGCCCTTAGCATTTGCCTATACGGCCTATGCCACGGGCCGGCCCTGCGTCTACCTCTCAGGGCGCCGTGTCAGCGATCGATAGAAGCGTCATGGCGACGGATGAGCAATTGCCGAATCATGTAACATTAGCTTAATGCTAAAAAGCCAGGTTACTATCACATTCTGTAACAGACAAATAATTTCATGTAGGCTAACGTTACCTCCCTGCTACCTCTGTCTTTTTCTCGTTTCTCCTCTTCTTTTCTCTTTTTTCTTCCCTGGTCACCTGACAGTTTTGGCCGTTTTGACATCTTGTGTTGATTTTTTGATGTGGTGACGTCCAAAAAGAGTCATGATACGGGAAGGGAGGGGGCGCACCGTGCGGGGGGAATGGGGGGGCGTAATGTTGTAACAAATAATATTTCTATTAAATAGGCTTTACTTTGCATTTTAATTAACGTGGGATTATTTTTTGTGTTTAGAAATAATAGTACCAACTTTTTTTTTTTTTTTTTTTTTTCTCCAACATTTGTGGCACTGGCGTGGCGCCCCCTGATGGACGGCGCCCTTAGCATTTGCCTATACGGCCTATGCCACGGGCCGGCCCTGCGTCTACCTCTCAGGGCGCCGTGTCAGCGATCGATAGAAGCGTCATGGCGACGGATGAGCAATTGCCGAATCATGTAACATTAGCTTAATGCTAAAAAGCCAGGTTACTATCACATTCTGTAACAGACAAATAATTTCATGTAGGCTAACGTTACCTCCCTGCTACCTCTGTCTTTTTCTCGTTTATCCTCTTCTTTTCTCTTTTTTCTTCCCTGGGCACCTGACAGTTTTGGCCGTTTTGACATCTTGTGTTGATTTTTTGATGTGGTGACGTCCAAAAAGAGTCATGATACGGACTAATAGTACCAACTTTTTTTATTTATTTTTTTTCCTCCAACATTTGTGGCACTGGCGTGGCGCCCCCTGATGGACGGCGCCCTTAGCATTTGCCTATACGGCCTATGCCACGGGCCGGCCCTGCGTCTACCTCTCAGGGCGCCGTGTCAGCGATCGATAGAAGCGTCATGGCGACGGATGAGCAATTGCCGAATCATGTAACATTAGCTTAATGCTAAAAAGCCAGGTTACTATCACATTCTGTAACAGACAAATAATTTCATGTAGGCTAACGTTACCTCCCTGCTACCTCTGTCTTTTTCTCGTTTCTCCTCTTCTTTTCTCTTTTTTCTTCCCTGGTCACCTGACAGTTTTGGCCGTTTTGACATCTTGTGTTGATTTTTTGATGTGGTGACGTCCAAAAAGAGTCATGATACGGGAAGGGAGGGGGCGCACCGTGCGGGGGGAATGGGGGGGCGTAATGTTGTAACAAATAATATTTCTATTAAATAGGCTTTACTTTGCATTTTAATTAACGTGGGATTATTTTTTGTGTTTAGAAATAATAGTACCAACTTTTTTTTTTTTTTTTTTTTTCTCCAACATTTGTGGCACTGGCGTGGCGCCCCCTGATGGACGGCGCCCTTAGCATTTGCCTATACGGCCTATGCCACGGGCCGGCCCTGCGTCTACCTCTCAGGGCGCCGTGTCAGCGATCGATAGAAGCGTCATGGCGACGGATGAGCAATTGCCGAATCATGTAACATTAGCTTAATGCTAAAAAGCCAGGTTACTATCACATTCTGTAACAGACAAATAATTTCATGTAGGCTAACGTTACCTCCCTGCTACCTCTGTCTTTTTCTCGTTTCTCCTCTTCTTTTCTCTTTTTTCTTCCCTGGGCACCTGACAGTTTTGGCCGTTTTGACATCTTGTGTTGATTTTTTGATGTGGTGACGTCCAAAAAGAGTCATGATACGGGAAGGGAGGGGGCGCACCGTGCGGGGGGAAAGGGGGGGCGTAATGTTGTAACAAATAATATTTCTATTAAATAGGCTTTACTTTGCATTTTAATTAACGTGGGATTATTTTTTGTGTTTAGAAATAATAGTACCAACTTTTATTTTTATTTTTTATTTTTTTTCTCCATCATTTGTGGCACTGGCGTGGCGCCCCCTGATGGACAGCGCCCTTAGCATTTGCCTATACGGCCTATGCCACGGGCCGGCCCTGCGTCTACCTCTCAGGGCGCAGTGTCAGCGATCGATAGAAGCGTCATGGCGACGGATGAGCAATTGCCGAATCATGTAACATTAGCTTAATGCTAAAAAGCCAGGTTACTATCACATTCTGTAACAGACAAATAATTTCATGTAGGCTAACGTTACCTCCCTGCTACCTCTGTCTTTTTCTCGTTTCTCCTCTTCTTTTCTCTTTTTTTCTTCCCTGGGCACCTGACAGTTTTGGCCGTTTTGACATCTTGTGTTGATTTTTTGATGTGGTGACGTCCAAAAAGAGTCATGATACGGACTAATAGTACCAACTTTTTTTTTTTTTTTTTTTTCTCCAACATTTGTGGCACTGGCGTGGCGCCCCCTGATGGACGGCGCCCTTAGCATTTGCCTATACGGCCTATGCCACGGGCCGGCCCTGCGTCTACCTCTCAGGGCGCCGTGTCAGCGATCGATAGAAGCGTCATGGCGACGGATGAGCAATTGCCGAATCATGTAACATTAGCTTAATGCTAAAAAGCCAGGTTACTATCACATTCTGTAACAGACAAATAATTTCATGTAGGCTAAAGTTACCTCCCTGCTACCTCTGTCTTTTTCTCGTTTCTCCTCTTCTTTTCTCTTTTTTTCTTCCCTGGGCACCTGACAGTTTTGGCCGTTTTGACAACTTGTGTTGATTTTTTGATGTGGTGACGTCCAAAAGGAGTCATGATACGGACTAATAGTACCAACTTTTTTTTTTTTTTTTCCTCCAACATTTGTGGCACTGGCGTGGCGCCCCCTGATGGACGGCGCCCTTAGCATTTGCCTATATGGCCTATGCCACGGGCCGGCCCTGCGTCTACCTCTCAGGGCGCCGTGTCAGCGATCGATAGAAGCGTCATGGCGACGGATGAGCAATTGCCGAATCATGTAACATTAGCTTAATGCTAAAAAGCCAGGTTACTATCACATTCTGTAACAGACAAATAATTTCATGTAGGCTAACGTTACCTCCCTGCTACTTCTGTCTTTTTCTCGTTTCTCCTCTTCTTTTCTCTTTTTTCTTCCCTGGTCACCTGACAGTTTTGGCCGTTTTGACATCTTGTGTTGATTTTTTGATGTGGTGACGTCCAAAAAGAGTCATGATACGGGAAGGGAGGGGGCGCACCGTGCGGGGGGAATGGGGGGGCGTAGTGTTGTAACAAATAATATTTCTATTAAATAGGCTTTACTTTGCATTTTAATTAACGTGGGATTATTTTTTGTGTTTGGAAATAATAGTACCAACTTTTTTTTTTTTTTTTTTTTTCTCCAACATTTGTGGCACTGGCGTGGCGCCCCCTGATGGACGGCGCCCTTAGCATTTGCCTATACGGCCTATGCCACGGGCCGGCCCTGCGTCTACCTCTCAGGGCGCCGTGTCAGCGATCGATAGAAGCGTCATGGCGACGGATGAGAAATTGCCGAATCATGTAACATTAGCTTAATGCTAAAAAGCCAGGTTACTATCACATTCTGTAACAGACAAATAATTTCATGTAGGCTAACGTTACCTCCCTGCTACCTCTGTCTTTTTCTCGTTTCTCCTCTTCTTTTGTCTTTTTTTCTTCCCTGGGCACCTGACAGTTTTGGCCGTTTTGACATCTTGTGTTGATTTTTTGATGTGGTGACGTCCAAAAAGAGTCATGATACGGACTAATAGTACCAACAATTTTTTTTTATTTTTTTTTCTTCAACATTTGTGGCACTGGCGTGGCGCCCCCTGATGGACGGCGCCCTTAGCATTTGCCTATACGGCCTATGCCACGGGCCGGCCCTGCGTCTACCTCTCAGGGCGCCGTGTCAGCGATCGATAGAAGCGTCATGGCGACGGATGAGCAATTGCCGAATCATGTAACATTAGCTTAATGCTAAAAAGCCAGGTTACTATCACATTCTGTAACAGACAAATAATTTCATGTAGGCTAACGTTACCTCCCTGCTACCTTTGTCTTTTTCTCGTTTCTCCTCTTCTTTTCTCTTTTTTTCTTCCCTGGGCACCTGACAGTTTTGGCCGTTTTGACATCTTGTGTTGATTTTTTGATGTGGTGACGTCCAAAAAGAGTCATGATACGGACTAATAGTACCAACTTTTTTTTTCTTTTTTTTTTTTCTCCAACATTTGTGGCACTGGCGTGGCGCCCCCTGATGGACGGCGCCCTTAGCATTTGCCTATACGGCCTATGCCACGGGCCGGCCCTGTGTCTACCTCTCAGGGCGCCGTGTTAGCGATCGATAGAAGCGTCATGGCGACGGATGAGCGCCGAGGAAGGGAAAGTAGGGCAAAACGCAGCAGCGAGGCACAAGTGGGTCTGTGTGTTGCTTTGTGTGCTGGACAACATGACAACACATCCTTGTCCACACCACAGCGGGTCACTTTGAGGCCGGTGTGTGTGTGTGTGTGTGTGTGTGTGTGTGCGCAACACTGATGTGAGTACTGCGCTGTTCATGAAGGCCAACTCCACATTTGTGGCGCGAGCAGAGAGAGCCGCTGTGAAGGGTGACATCAGTAATCTGATTACACTCGCACGCAGCATCTAATCGCCTGCTTGAACACTTCAGCTGCTTACTATGCACGCCTTCTCCCGGCCCGCTGCGGAAATGAAGCCTTCAGAAACAGCAAAAAAAAAAAAAAAAGAAGCAAGCTCGATGATCCAAAAGACACTTTTTTTTTGTTTTTAAATGTGTAATTTGGGTATTAGCGCACTCAGGAGTCTTGCTTTGCACATCTGCTGCTCATCTCGCCCTGAAACCACTCAGCCGCCGTCCTCCTCCCCGGGCTCCAAAAACATGAACCTTCAGTTTTTGTTTGAACACTCGAAGACGTGCAGAAGCCACAGGTTGCAGGAACTGATTCTGCACCGACTATTGGTTCTACATCCACGACTAACCACGTATTGCCACAGGGAATAGGTCTTTATGCAAAAAGCAGTGAAGTTGTCACTTAGTGTGTAAATGGTACAAACCCCCGTTTCCATATGAGTTGGGAAATGTTGTTAGATGTAAATATAAACGGAATACAATGATTTGCAAATCCTTTTCAAGCCATATTCAGTTGAATGCACTACAAAGACAACATATTTGATGCTCAAACTCATAAACTTTATTTTTTTTTGCAAATAATAATTAACTTAGAATTTCATGGCTGCAACACATGCCAAAGTAGTTGGGAAAGGGCATGTTCACCACTAAAATCTAACTAAAATAAAACGGTTTTCTAAACTGGACTTTCAATCGAAGCAGGAGGTAATAATTAAAGGAATATCTCCAGAGACTTTTAAAACTGAAGAAAGATAAGGAAGACTGCCTTTGATCAGAAGCAGCTGCACATGGACATCATTTATAAGTAAATGTAAGACCATAATAATGTATTTTTTTATTAAATGTGCTTTTCATGATAAGGTAAGCGCTGGGGTGAGAAGAGGTTTTAAAATAATTAGCGCATTCTTGCCCATCCCGCATGCTTTTGGTAAGCGCAGGAGTGAGAAGAGGTTTTAAATTAATTAGCGCCCCTGCGGCTATTCAAGGAAATACGGTATACAAACCCCGTTTCCATATGAGTTGGGAAATTGTGTTAGATGTAAATATAAACGCAATACAATGATTTGCAAATCATTTTCAAGCCATATTCAGTTGAATGCACTACAAAGACAACATATTTGATGTTCAAACTCATAAACTTTATTTTTTTTTTGAAAATATTAATTAACTTAGAATTTCACGGCTGCAACACGTGCCAAAGTAGTTGGGAAAGGGCATGTTCACCACTGTGTTACATGGCCTTTCCTTTTAACGACACTCAGTAAAGGTTTGGGAACTGAGGAGACACATTTTTGAAGGGGAATTATTTCCCATTCTTGCTTGATGTACAGCTTAAGTTGTTCAACAGTCTCCCTTCTCATATTTTAGCCTTCACACATTTTCAATGTCTGGACTACAGGCAGGCCAGTCTAGTACCCGCACTCTTTTACTATGAAGCCACGCTGTTGTAACACGTGGCTTAGCATTGTCTTGCTGAAATAAGCAGGGGCGTCCATGGTAACGTCGCTTGGGTGGCAACATATGTTGCTCCAAAAGCTGTATGTACCTTTCAGCATTAATGGCGCCTTCACAGATGTGTAAGTTACCCATGTTTAGGGCACTAATACACCCCCATACCATCACACATGCTGGCTTTTCAACGTTGCACCTAGAACAATCCGGATGGTTCTTTTCCTCTTTGGTCCACAGTTTCCAAAAACAATTTGAAATGTGGACTCGTCAGACCACAGAACACTTTTCCACTTTGCATCAGTCCATCTTAGATATGCTCGGGCCCAGCGTAGCCGACGGCGTTTCTGGGTGTTGTTGATAAATGGTTTTGGCTTTGCATAGGAGAGTTTTAACTTGTACTTACAGATGTAGCGACCAACTGTAGTTACTGACAGTGGGTTTCTGAAGTGTCCATGAGCCCATGTGGTGATATCCTTTACACACTGATGTGGCTTTTTGATGCTGTACCGCCTGAGGGTTACGTGCAGTGATTTCTTCAGATTCTCTGAACCCTTTGATGATATTACGGAGCGTAGATGGTGAAATCCCTAAATTCCTTGCTATAGCTTGGTTGAGAAATGTTGTTCTTAAACAATTTGCTCAGGCATTTGTTGACAAAGTGGTGACCCTCGCCCCGTCCTTGCTTTGTGAACGACTGAGCATTTCATGGAATCTACTTTTATACCCAATGATGGCACCCACCTGTTCCCAATTAGCCTGTTCACCTGTGGGATGTTCCAAAATAAGTCTTTGATGAGCATGCCTCAACTTTCTCACTCTTTTTTGCCACTTGTGCCAGCTTTTTCGAAACACGTTGCAGGGCATCAAATTCCAAATGAGCTAATATTTGCAAAAAATAAAACAAAGTTTCTCAGTGTGAAATAAAAACAAATAAATAAATACATATACGTACATATATACATACATAAATACATAAAAAATAAATAAATAAAGAGTATTTACTTCCAGAGATGTGGCTGTTCTACAATAAAAGCCTTATTTACTGAGATTAAAACACAGCGTGTGCAATCCATAAAATAGCGTGTACTATTAGTGGGAGTGTTGTGTGTGTGATCTACTAAGACTGCGTGTGTAAAATGGTGCAGACCGCCTGACTTAAATGATGATTTTGCATGAACTTTACCATGGAGACACTCATTTACTGCACATGTTATCCTGCTGCGTGTCATGCATCTACCACTTTTTATGGGCATTTTAGCAACTGTTCTGCAGTGAATCAACAACTTTTTACAGTTTTTTTTTTTATTTCTACCGCCTAAGGCGCTTGTTTGAGAGAGGCTTCGATTGATTGATTGATTGATTGAGACTTTTATTGGTAGATTGCACAGTACAGTACGTATTCCGTACAATTGACCACGAAATGAGTTTTTCAACTTGTTTAAGTCAGGGTCCACGTTAATCAATTCATGGTCATTCAGGCTGCACTTAGTCCGCTCAAAAAAGCAAAAAAATATGCGTCGTTAAAGTCTTTTTTTTCCATATAAGAAATATCTTTATAATATTAATTATGTGGAAAAAAATAAAATACTGAAGGACACTAAAACGCATCATTTGAATTGGTTTTAAAATGGCCCCACAAAGGGGAACTGCACTTATTTTGGGAAATTTCCCTATCGTTCACAAACATTATGACAGATGTATTTTTAAAAAAAAAAAAACTCATTCTAAATATTAAATAAACGTAAATAAAAGTCCGCTTACAGCACAGCCAATGGGAGCTCCACCATTTTGCCCATAAAATCCAATAAATAACCATTGAAAAAGCGCCATTTGGTGACCTGAATAGTGTCTGCTTGTAAGTACTCAGTGCGCGCGCCCTGCCGAACATGCTCCTCTGCTCGTAAAACCAGCAAGTAAAAAAAAATAAATAAAATAAATGAACCGATACTTTTCAAACAGATTGTTGATTCATTAGTACCGCCATGCTATACTAGTACCGGTACACTGTACAACCCTAGTATGTATTAGTACAGTAACAGAGCAGTGGTCTCCATGGCAATGACCCCATCCAGCAGTATGATATTATTTATATATTCTATGTCAGGGGTCACCAACCTTTTTGAAACCAAGAGCTACTTCTTGGGTAGTGATTAATGCGAAGGGCTACCAGTTTGATACACACTTAAATAAATTGCCAGAAATAGCCAATTTGCTCAATTTACCTTTAACTCTATGTTATTATTAATAATTAATGATATTTACACTTAATTGAACGGTTTAAAAGAGGAGAAAAAACGAAAAAAATGACAATTACATTTTGAAACATAGTTTATCTTCAATTTCGAATCTTTAAAATTCAAAATTCAACTGAAAAAAAGAAGCGAAAAACTAGCTAATTCGAATATTTTTTAAAAAATTTAAAAAAATAATTTATGGAACATCATTAGTAATTTTTCCTGATTAAGATTAATTTCAGAATTTTGATGACATGTTTTAAATAGGTTAAAATCCAATCTACACTTTGTTAGAATATATAACAAATTGGACCAAGCTATATTTCTAACAAAGACAAATCATTATTTCTTCTAGATTTTCCAGAACAAAATTTTTAAAATAAATTCAAAAGACTTTGAAATAAGATTTACATTTGATTCTACAGATTTTCTAGATTTGCCAGAATAATTTTTTTGAAATTGAATCATAATAAGTTTGAAGAAATATCTCACAAATATTCTTCGTCGAAAAAACAGAAGCTAAAATGAAGAATTAAACTAAAATTTATTTATTATTCTTTACAATAAAAACAATACATTGACTTGAACATTGATTTAAATTGTCAGGAAAGAAGAGGAAGGAATTTAAAAGGTAAAAAGGTATATGTGTTTAAAAATCCTAAAATCATTTTTAAGGTTGTATTTTGTCTCTAAAATTGTCTTTCTGAAAGTTATAATAAGCAAAGTAAAAAAAATTATGAATTTATTTAAACAAGTGAAGACCAAGTCTTTAAAATATTTTCTTGGATTTTCAAATTATATTTGAGTTTTGTCTCTCTTAGAATTAAAAATGTCGGGCAAAGCGAGACCAGCTTGCTAGTAAATAAATACAATTTAAAAAATAGAGGCAGCTCACTGGTAAGTGCTGCTATTTGAGCTATTTTTAGAACAGGCCAGCGGGCTACTCATCTGGTCCTTACGGGCTACCTGGTGCCCGCGGGCACCGCGTTGGTGACCCCTGTTCTATGTAGTATAGTACAGTGATATGTATATACTATGTAGTATAGTACAGTG
>NC_084734.1:7446616-7474116 GCF_033978785.1 Entelurus aequoreus
TTTTTATTTTTTTTAGTTATTTTCCCGTTCTTCCCCATCATTTACAGTTTGATGCTTCAGTGCTACATTTTGGGGGTTTGATGTACTATCTATCTATCTATCTCTCTATCTATCTATCTAGATGTTCGCTTTTATTATTAAAAACATTTTACAATTTAAATTGGGGGGTTTCGGGGGGGCCCAGGATGTTGTTTGCCTTGATTTAATTTAAATGGGGAACATTGAATAATCATTTTTTATTATTTTATTTTATTTTTTACATGTTTTTTTAAAATGTTTACATTTTTTTAGTTATTTTCCCGTATCTTCCCCATCATTTACAGTTTGATGCTTCAGTGCTACATTTTGGGGGTTTGATGTAGACGTTTGCTTTATTATTAAAAACATTTTACAATTTAAATTGTTTTTTTTTTTTTTTGGGGGGGGGGGGGGCAGCATGTCATTTGCTTTGAATTCATTTAAAAGGGGAAAATTGAATAATTATTTTTAATTTATTTTTTACATGTTTTTTTAAACATTTTTATCTTCCCCATCATTTACAGTTTGATGCTTCAGTGCTACATTTTGGGGGTTGATGTAGATGTTCACTTTTATTATTAAATACATTTTACAATTTAAATTGAGGGGTTTCGGGGGGGCCCAGCATGTCATTTGCTTTGAATTCATTCAAATGGGGAACATTGAATAATAATTTTTAATTTATTTCAATTTTTACATGTTTTTTTTTAATTTTTTTATTTTTTTTTAGTTATTTTCCTGTATCTTCCCCATCATTTACAGTTTGATGCTTCAGTGCTACATTTTGGGGGTTTGATGAAGATGTTTGCTTTTATTATTAAAAACATTTTGCAATTTAAATTGTTTTTTTGTTTGTTTTTATTATTAAAAACATTTTACAATTTAAATTGTTTTTTTTTGTAGTTTTTTTTTGGGGGGGGGGGCAGCATGTCATTTGCTTTGAATTCATTTAAAAGGGGAACATTGAATAATTATTTTAAATTTATTTTTTACATGTTTTTTAAACATTGTTTTAGTTATTTTCCCGTATCTTCCCCATCATTTACAGTTTGATGCTTCAGTGCTACATTTTGGGGGATTTGATGTAGATGTTCACTTTTATTATTAAAAACATTTTATAATTTAAATTGGGGGGTTTCGGGGGGGCCCAGCATGTCATTTGCTTTGAATTCATTTAAATTGGGAACATTGAATAATCATTTTTAATTTTATTTCATTTTTTTACATGTTTTTTTAATTTTTTTTTTTTTTTTTAGTTATTTTCCCGTATCTTCCCCATCATTTACAGTTTGATGCTTCAGTGCTACATTTTGGGGGTTTGATGTAGATGTTTGCTTTTATTATTAAAAACATTTTACAATTTAAATTGGGGGCTTTCGGGTGGGGTGGGGGGCAGCATGTCATTTGCTTTGAATTCATTTAAATGGGGAGCATTGAATAATAATTTTTAATTATTTTATTTTATATTTTATTTATTTTTATTTTTTTAAATTTTTTAATTTTTTAAAATTTATTTTCCCGTATCTTCCCCATCATTTACAGTTTGATGCTCCGGTGCTACATTTTGGGGGTTAGGTGCCGTGCGTGGTTGTATAAGAGCCTTGCATGGCTGGCGTCAAAGGTCACCCACTAGCATGCCAGGCACGGCTTACGAAGCGCCCACTTTTTGTCCAACATGCCAGCAAAATGATGACTTCCAGGGAGGATTAGCGACTAACTCCTCCTCCTGTGAGTTGAGGGCGTGAGAGCGACTTTGAAGGTAAACTCGAGCTCTACCGCCTCGCCGTATTTCAGCGTGCCGGCCTTGACACGGATTGTTTGTTTACTTGCTTGCTAATGGCGCTTAATTGCCTGGAAAGAGTCCAGTGCCTTCCCTTTGCCAGTTTAATGTCCAGTCCACTGATCTATGGGCTTTTATTTACACCCGCCTGTGCTTTTATTTACACCCCGCCTGTGCTGCGACAGCATAGAAACTAAACACCTTCCAGTCAAAGCTGCCTTTTGGCTCTTCCAAAAAGTCGGAATAGCCAAAGAAGAGATGTCACTTTTCCCGCCGTTAAACAGTTTTAAAAACCCTCAAAATGTTCAAAACATTCAGGACGTTTACATGTACTCTTCAAAGGAAGAAGAATGTTGGTGACTTTATGGTAAAATGAGATATTATTGATCTCACATGTGATCCATAACTGACTGAATGACTATAAAGACATCTGTCGTATTTGATTGATGTCAATTGTGTTACGACGTGAGAACAGGACGTGAATACGTGCTGCACTAAACTGCTATGAGTTGCAAAAGTGTTAGGATTGAAATAGGCAACGCTCTCCCTGACCACCTGAGGGCACCACAGACTGTGGATGCTTTTAAAAAAGGCTTAAAAAGCCTTTAAAAAAAAAAAAAAAAAAAAAAGCCTTTTTTTTTTAGATATATGTGTGCTAGTTCTAGCTATTAGGCTGTTCTAGTTAAAAAATATATGTATGTTTGTACAGTGAATGTATATGTACATGTATGTGTATATGTATGTACGTAGAGTGAATGTATATGTACATGTATGTGTGTATGTATGTTTGTACAGTGAATGTATATGTACAGTATGTGTATATGTATGTACGTAGAGTGAATGTATATGTACATGTATGTGTGTATGTATGTAGAGTGAATGTATATGTACAGTATGTGTATATGTATGTATGTAGAGTGAATGGATATGTACATGTATGTGTGTATGTATGTTTGTACAGTGAATGTATATGTACATGTATGTGTATATGTATGTTTTTACAGTGAATGTATATGTACATGTATGTGTATATGTATGTTTGTACAGTGAATGTATATGTACAGTATGTGTATATGTATGTACGTAGAGTGAATGTATATGTACATGTATGTGTGTATGTATGTATGTTTGTACAGTGAATGTATATGTACAGTATGTGTATATGTATGTATGTAGAGTGAATGTATATGTACAGTATGTGTATATGTATGTATGTACAGTGAATGGATATGTACATGTATGTGTATATGTATGTTTGTACAGTGAATGTATATGTACAGTATGTGTATATGTATGTATGTAGAGTGAATGTATATGTACAGTATGTGTATATGTATGTATGTAGAGTGAATGGATATGCACATGTATGTGTGTATGTATGTTTGTAGAGTGAATGTATATGTACATGTATGTGTATATGTATGTTTGAACAGTGAATGTATATGTACATGTATGTGTATATGTATGTTTGTACAGTGAATGTATATGTACAGTATGTGTATATGTATGTTTGTACAGTGAATGTATATGTACATGTATGTGTGTATGTATGTAGAGTGAATGTATATGTACAGTATGTGTATATGTATGTATGTAGAGTGAATGGATATGTACATGTATGTGTGTATGTATGTTTGTACAGTGAATGTATATGTACATGTATGTGTGTATGTATGTTTGTACAGTGAATGTATATGTACATGTATGTGTATATGTATGTTTGTACAGTGAATGCATATGTACATGTATGTGTGTATGTATGTTTGTACAGTGAATGTATATGTACAGTATGTGTATATGTATGTATGTAGAGTGAATGTATATGTACAGTATGTGTATATGTATCTTTGTACAGTGAATGTATATGTACAGTATGTGTATATGTATGTACGTAGAGTGAATGTATATGTACATGTATGTGTGTATGTATGTATGTATGTTTGTACAGTGAATGTATATGTACAGTATGTGTATATGTATGTATGTAGAGTGAATGTATATGTACATGTATGTGTATATGTATGTATGTAGAGTGAATGTATATGTACATGTATGTGTATATGTATGTATGTAGAGTGAATGGATATGTACAGTATGTGTATATGTATGTATGTAGAGTGAATGGATAAACTCTGCTTCTTCCTCCTCCCTTTCAGACATGTTATGTAGTGTAAATTTGATGTTCCTCAGTCCAGCTTGATGAGTCCCGTGTGAAACAAACAAACAAAAACAAACAATCAGATGTTTGGCTGGTGGACAGGCAGCAAATATGGCAAACGCGGTTTGCGTTACCAAGGCAACGGAGCCTCACTAACGTAATTTGAGCGCCGGTGATTTGCGCTGATCTTTCAATCGGGCTCCGTGGAATGATTCAATCACGTCAGAGCATAATAACCTCGGTCCGGTCTGCACGGCTGGCTTTACGACCTGGGAGCAGGAGCGGTCCCGGAGGGAGCCGAGGGCCCCTCTCCAATTATTCCCTTAAACACTAAACAAAGATATGGAGCTTATTGGTATGGAGGCCCCAGTAAGGAGATTGTAATCCTAAATTGTCACTGTACTATACTACATAGTATATATATATCACTGTACTATACTACATAGAATATATCACTGTACTATACTACATAGTATATATATATATATCACTGTACTATACTACATAGTATATACATATCACTGTACTATACTACATAGAACAGGGGTCACCAACGCGGTGCCCGCGGGCACCAGGTAGCCCGTAAGGACCAGATGAGTAGCCCGCTGGCCTGTTCTAAAAATAGCTCAAATAGCAGCACTTACCAGTGAGCTGCCTCTATTTTTTAAATTGTATTTATTTACTAGCAAGCTGGTCTCGCTTTGCCCGACATTTTTAATTCTAAGAGAGACAAAACTCAAATATAATTTGAAAATCCAAGAAAATATTTTAAAGACTTGGTCTTCACTTGTTTAAATAAATTCATAATTTTTTTTACTTTGCTTATTATAACTTTCAGAAAGACAATTTTAGAGACAAAATACAACCTTAAAAATGATTTTAGGATTTTTAAACACATATACCTTTTTACCTTTTAAATTCCTTCCTCTTCTTTCCTGACAATTTAAATCAATGTTCAAGTCAATGTATTGTTTTTATTGTAAAGAATAATAAATAAATTTTAGTTTAATTCTTCATTTTAGCTTCTGTTTTTTCGACGAAGAATATTTGTGAGATATTTCTTCAAACTTATTATGATTCAATTTCAAAAAAATTATTCTGGCAAATCTAGAAAATCTGTAGAATCAAATGTAAATCTTATTTCAAAGTCTTTTGAATTTATTTTAAAAATTTTGTTCTGGAAAATCTAGAAGAAATAATGATTTGTCTTTGTTAGAAATATAGCTTGGTCCAATTTGTTATATATTCTAACAAAGTGTAGATTGGATTTTAACCTATTTAAAACATGTCATCAAAATTCTGAAATTAATCTTAATCAGGAAAAATTACTAATGATGTTCCATAAATTATTTTTTTAAATTTTTTAAAAAATATTCGAATTAGCTAGTTTTTCGCTTCTTTTTTTCAGTTGAATTTTGAATTTTAAAGATTCGAAATTGAAGATAAACTATGTTTCAAAATGTAATTGTCATTTTTTTCGTTTTTTCTCCTCTTTTAAACCGTTCAATTAAGTGTAAATATCATTAATTATTAATAATAACATAGAGTTAAAGGTAAATTGAGCAAATTGGCTATTTCTGGCAATTTATTTAAGTGTGTATCAAACTGGTAGCCCTTCGCATTAATCACTACCCAAGAAGTAGCTCTTGGTTTCAAAAAGGTTGGTGACCCCTGACATAGAATATATAAATAATATCATACTGCTGGATGGGGTCATTGCCATGGAGACCACTGCTCTGTTACTGTACTAATACATACTAGGGTTGTACAGTGTACCGGTACTAGTATAGCATGGCGGTACTAATGAATCAACAATCTGTTTGAAAAGTATCGGTTCATTTATTTTATTTATTTTTTTTTACTTGCTGGTTTTACGAGCAGAGGAGCATGTTCGGCAGGGCGCGCGCACTGAGTACTTACAAGCAGACACTATTCAGGTCACCAAATGGCGCTTTTTCAATGGTTATTTATTGGATTTTATGGGCAAAATGGTGGAGCTCCCATTGGCTGTGCTGTAAGCGGACTTTTATTTACGTTTATTTAATATTTAGAATGAGTTTTTTTTTTTTTTAAAATACATCTGTCATAATGTTTGTGAACGATAGGGAAATTTCCCAAAATAAGTGCAGTTCCCCTTTGTGGGGCCATTTTAAAACCAATTCAAATGATGCGTTTTAGTGTCCTTCAGTATTTTATTTTTTTCCACATAATTAATATTATAAAGATATTTCTTATATGGAAAAAAAAGACTTTAACGACGCATATTTTTTTGCTTTTTTGAGCGGACTAAGTGCAGCCTGAATGACCATGAATTGATTAACGTGGACCCTGACTTAAACAAGTTGAAAAACTCATTTCGTGGTCAATTGTACGGAATACGTACTGTACTGTGCAATCTACCAATAAAAGTCTCAATCAATCAATCAATCAATCGAAGCCTCTCTCAAACAAGCGCCTTAGGCGGTAGAAATAAAAAAAAAAACTGTAAAAAGTTGTTGATTCACTGCAGAACAGTTGCTAAAATGCCCATAAAAAGTGGTAGATGCATGACACGCAGCAGGATAACATGTGCAGTAAATGAGTGTCTCCATGGTAAAGTTCATGCAAAATCATCATTTAAGTCAGGCGGTCTGCACCATTTTACACACGCAGTCTTAGTAGATCACACACACAACACTCCCACTAATAGTACACGCTATTTTATGGATTGCACACGCTGTGTTTTAATCTCAGTAAATAAGGCTTTTATTGTAGAACAGCCACATCTCTGGAAGTAAATACTCTTTATTTATTTATTTTTTATGTATTTATGTATGTATATATGTACGTATATGTATTTATTTATTTGTTTTTATTTCACACTGAGAAACTTTGTTTTATTTTTTGCAAATATTAGCTCATTTGGAATTTGATGCCCTGCAACGTGTTTCGAAAAAGCTGGCACAAGTGGCAAAAAAGAGTGAGAAAGTTGAGGCATGCTCATCAAAGACTTATTTTGGAACATCCCACAGGTGAACAGGCTAATTGGGAACAGGTGGGTGCCATCATTGGGTATAAAAGTAGATTCCATGAAATGCTCAGTCGTTCACAAAGCAAGGACGGGGCGAGGGTCACCACTTTGTCAACAAATGCCTGAGCAAATTGTTTAAGAACAACATTTCTCAACCAAGCTATAGCAAGGAATTTAGGGATTTCACCATCTACGCTCCGTAATATCATCAAAGGGTTCAGAGAATCTGAAGAAATCACTGCACGTAACCCTCAGGCGGTACAGCATCAAAAAGCCACATCAGTGTGTAAAGGATATCACCACATGGGCTCATGGACACTTCAGAAACCCACTGTCAGTAACTACAGTTGGTCGCTACATCTGTAAGTACAAGTTAAAACTCTCCTATGCAAAGCCAAAACCATTTATCAACAACACCCAGAAACGCCGTCGGCTACGCTGGGCCCGAGCATATCTAAGATGGACTGATGCAAAGTGGAAAAGTGTTCTGTGGTCTGACGAGTCCACATTTCAAATTGTTTTTGGAAACTGTGGACCAAAGAGGAAAAGAACCATCCGGATTGTTCTAGGTGCAACGTTGAAAAGCCAGCATGTGTGATGGTATGGGGGTGTATTAGTGCCCTAAACATGGGTAACTTACACATCTGTGAAGGCGCCATTAATGCTGAAAGGTACATACAGCTTTTGGAGCAACATATGTTGCCACCCAAGCGACGTTACCATGGACGCCCCTGCTTATTTCAGCAAGACAATGCTAAGCCACGTGTTACAACAGCGTGGCTTCATAGTAAAAGAGTGCGGGTACTAGACTGGCCTGCCTGTAGTCCAGACATTGAAAATGTGTGAAGGCTAAAATATGAGAAGGGAGACTGTTGAACAACTTAAGCTGTACATCAAGCAAGAATGGGAAATAATTCCCCTTCAAAAATGTGTCTCCTCAGTTCCCAAACCTTTACTGAGTGTCGTTAAAAGGAAAGGCCATGTAACACAGTGGTGAACATGCCCTTTCCCAACTACTTTGTCACGTGTTGCAGCCGTGAAATTCTAAGTTAATTATTATTTGCAGAAAAAAAATAAAGTTTATGAGTTTGAGCATCAAATATGTTGTCTTTGTAGCATATTCAACTGAATATGGCTTGAAAAGGATTTGCAAATCATTGTATTCCGTTTATATTTACATCTAACACCATTTCCCAACTCATATGGAAACGGGGTTTGTATACCGTATTTCCTTGAATAGCCGCAGGGGCGCTAATTAATTTAAAACCTCTTCTCACTCCTGCGCATACCAAAAGCATGCGGGATGGGCAAGCATGCGCTAATTATTTTAAAACCTCTTCTCACTCCAGCGCTTACCTTATCATGAAAAGCACATTTAATAAAAAAAAAACATTATTATGGTCTTACATTTACTTATAAATGATGTCCATGTGCAGCTGCTTCTGATCAAAGGCAGTCTTCCTTATCTTTCTTCAGTTTTAAAAGTCTCTGGAGATATTCCTTTAATTATTAGCTCCTGCTTCGATTGAAAGTCCAGTTTAGAAAACCGTTTTATTTTAGTTATATTTTAGTGGTGAACATGCCCTTTCCCAACTACTTTGGCACGTGTTGCAGCCGTGAAATTCTAAGTTAATTATTATTTGCAGAAAAAAAATAAAGTTTATGAGTTTGAGCATCAAATATGTTGTCTTTGTAGTGCATTCAACTGAATATGGCTTGAAAAGGATTTGCAAATCATTGTATTCCGTTTATATTTACATCTAACACCATTTCCCAACTCATATGGAAACGGGGGTTTGTACCATTTACACACTAAGTGACAACTTCACTGCTTTTTGCTTAAAGACCTATTCCCTGTGGCAATACATGGTTAGTCGTGGATGTAGAACCTATAGTCGGTGCAGAATCAGTTCCTGCAACCTGTGGCTTCTGCACGTCTTCGAGTGTTCAAACAAAAACTGAAGGTTCATGTTTTTGGAGCCCGGGGAGGAGGACGGCGGCTGAGTGGTTTCAGTTTCAGGGCGAGATGAGCAGCAGATGTGCAAAGCAAGACTCCTGAGTGCGCTAATACCCAAATTACACATTTAAAAACAAAAAAAAAGTGTCTTTTTGATCATCGAGCTTGCTTCTTTTTTTTTTTTTTGCTGTTTCTGAAGGCTTCATTTCCGCAGCGGGCCGGGAGAAGGCGTGCATAGTAAGCAGCTGAAGTGTTCAAGCAGGCGATTAGATGCTGCGTGCGAGTGTAATCAGATTACTGATGTCACCCTTCACAGCGGCTCTCTCTGCTCGCGCCACAAATGTAGAGTTGGCCTTCATGAACAGCGCAGTACTCACATCAGTGTTGCGCACACACACACACACACACACACCGGCCTCAAAGTGACCCGCTGTGGTGTGGACAAGGATGTGTTGTCATGTTGTCCAGCACACAAAGCAACACACAGACCCACTTGTGCCTCGCTGCTGCGTTTTGCCCTACTTTCCCTTCCTCGGCGCTCATCCGTCGCCGTGACGCTTCTATCGATCGCTGACACGGCGCCCTGAGAGGTAGACGCAGGGCCGGCCCCTGGCATAGGCCGTAAAGGCAAATGCTAAGGGCGCCGTCCATCATGGGGCGCCACGCCAGTGCAACATTACGCCCCCTCCCCCCCCCCCGCACGGTGCGCCCCCTCCCTTCCCGTATCATGACTCTTTTTGGACGTCACCACATCAAAAAATCAACACAAGATGTCAAAACGGCCAAAACTGTCAGGTGCCCAGGGAAGAAAAAAAGAGAAAAGAAGAGGAGAAACGAGAAAAAGACAGAGGTAGCAGGGAGGTAACGTTAGCCTACATGAAATTATTTGTCTGTTACAGAATGTGATAGTAACCTGGCTTTTTAGCATTAAGCTAATGTTACATGATTCGGCAATTGCTCATCCGTCGCCATGACGCTTCTATCGATCGCTGACACGGCGCCCTGAGAGGTAGACGCAGGGCTGGCCCGTGGCATAGGCCGTATAGGCAAATGCTAAGGGCGCCGTCCATCAGTGGGCGCCACACCAGTGCCACAAATGTTGGAGAAAAAAAAAATAAAAAAAAATGTTGGTACTATTAGTCCGTATCATGACTCTTTTTGGACGTCACCACATCAAAAAATCAACACAAGATGTCAAAACGGCCAAAACTGTCAGGTGCCCAGGGAAGAAAAAAAGAGAAAAGAAGAGGAGAAACGAGAAAAAGACAGAGGTAGCAGGGAGGTAACGTTAGCCTACATGAAATTATTTGTCTGTTACAGAATGTGATAGTAACCTGGCTTTTTAGCATTAAGCTAATGTTACATGATTCGGCAATTGCTCATCCGTCGCCATGACGCTTCTATCGATCGCTGACACGGCGCCCTGAGAGGTAGACGCAGGGCCGGCCCGTGGCATAGGCCATATAGGCAAATGCTAAGGGCGCCGTCCATCAGGGGGCGCCACGCCAGTGCCACAAATGTTGGAGGAAAAAAAAAAAAAAAAAAAAAGTTGGTACTTTTAGTCCGTATCATGACTCCTTTTGGACGTCACCACATCAAAAAATCAACACAAGATGTCAAAACGGCCAAAACTGTCAGGTGCCCAGGGAAGAAAAAAAGAGAAAAGAAGAGGAGAAACGAGAAAAAGACAGAGGTAGCAGGGAGGTAACGTTAGCCTACATGAAATTATTTGTCTGTTACAGAATGTGATAGTAACCTGGCTTTTTAGCATTAAGCTAATGTTACATGATTCGGCAATTGCTCATCCGTCGCCATGACGCTTCTATCGATCGCTGACACGGCGCCCTGAGAGGTAGACGCAGGGCTGGCCCGTGGCATAGGCCGTATAGGCGAATGCTAAGGACGCCGTCCATCAGGGGGCGCCACGCCAGTGCCACAAATGTTGGAGGAAAAAAAAATCAAACAAAATGTTGGTACTATTAGTCCGTATCATGACTCTTTTTGGACGTCACCATATCAAAAAATCAACACAAGATGTCAAAACGGCCAAAACTGTCAGGTGCCCAGGGAAGAAAAAAGAGAAAAGAAGAGGAGAAACGAGAAAAAGACAGAGGTAGCAGGGAGGTAACGTTAGCCTACATGAAATTATGTGTCTGTTACAGAATGTGATAGTAACCTGGCTTTTTAGCATTAAGCTAATGTTACATGATTCGGCAATTGCTCATCCGTCGCCATGACGCTTCTATCGATCGCTGACACGGCGCCCTGAGAGGTAGACGCAGGGCCGGCCCGTGGCATAGGCCGTAAAGGCAAATACTAAGGGCGCCGCCCATCAGGGGGCGCCATGCCAGTGCCACAAATGTTGGAGAAAAAAAAAAAAGAAAAAAAAAGTTGGTACTATTATTTCTAAACACAAAAAATAATCCCACGTTAATTAAAATGCAAAGTAAAGCCTATTTAATAGAAATATTATTTGTTACGACATTACGCCCCCCCCATTCCCCCCGCACGGTGCGCCCCCTCCCTTCCAGTATCATGACTCTTTTTGGACGTCACCACATCAAAAAATCAACACAAGATGTCAAAACGGCCAAAACTGTCAGGTGCCCAGGGAAGAAAAAAGAGAAAAGAAGAGGAGAAACGAGAAAAAGACAGAGGTAGCAGGGAGGTAACGTTAGCCTACATGAAATTATTTGTCTGTTACAGAATGTGATAGTAACCTGGCTTTTTAGCATTAAGCTAATGTTACATGATTCGGCAATTGCTCATCCGTCGCCATGACGCTTCTATCGATCGCTGACACAGCGCCCTGAGAGGTAGACGCAGGGCCGGCCCGTGGCATAGGCCGTATAGGCAAATGCTAAGGGCGCCGTCCATCAGGGGGCGCCACGCCAGTGCCACAAATGTTGGAGAAAAAAAAAAAAAAAAGTTGGTACTATTAGTCCGTAACATGACTCTTTTTGGACGTCACCACATCAAAAAATCAACACAAGATGTCAAAACGGCCAAAACTGTCAGGTGCCCAGGGAAGAAAAAAAGAGAAAAGAAGAGGATAAACGAGAAAAAGACAGAGGTAGCAGGGAGGTAACGTTAGCCTACATGAAATTATTTGTCTGTTACAGAATGTGATAGTAACCTGGCTTTTTAGCATTAAGCTAATGTTTTATGATTCGGCAATTGCTCATCCGTCGCCATGACGCTTCTATCGATCGCTGAGACGGCGCCCTGAGAGGTAGACGCAGGGCCGGCCCGTGGCATAGGCCGTAAAGGCAAATGCTAAGGGCGCCGTCCATCAGGGGGCGCCACGCCAGTGCCACAAATGTTGGAGAAAAAAAAAAAAAAAAAAAAAAAAGTTGGTACTATTATTTCTAAACACAAAAAATAATCCCACGTTAATTAAAATGCAAAGTAAAGCCTATTTAATAGAAATATTATTTGTTACAACATTACGCCCCCCCTTTCCCCCCGCACGGTGCGCCCCCTCCCTTCCCGTATCATGACTCTTTTTGGACGTCACCACATCAAAAAATCAACACAAGATGTCAAAACGGCCAAAACTGTCAGGTGCCCAGGGAAGAAAAAAAGAGAAAAGAAGAGGAGAAACGAGAAAAAGACAGAGGTAGCAGGGAGGTAACGTTAGCCTACATGAAATTATTTGTCTGTTACAGAATGTGATAGTAACCTGGCTTTTTAGCATTAAGCTAATGTTACATGATTCGGCAATTGCTCATCCGTCGCCATGACGCTCCTATCGATCGCTGACACGGCGCCCTGAGAGGTAGACGCAGGGCCGGCCCGTGGCATAGGCCGTATAGGCAAATGCTAAGGGCGCCGTCCATCAGGGGGCGCCACGCCAGTGCCACAAATGTTGGAGGAAAAAAAAAAAAAAAAAAAGTTGGTACTATTAGTCCGTATCATGACTCTTTTTGGACGTCACTACATCAAAAAATCAACACAAGATGTCAAAACGGCCAAAACTGTCAGGTGCCCAGGGAAGAAAAAAGAGAAAAGAAGAGGAGAAACGAGAAAAAGACAGAGGTAGCAGGGAGGTAACGTTAGCCTACATGAAATTATTTGTCTGTTACAGAATGTGATAGTAACCTGGCTTTTTAGCATTAAGCTAATGTTACATGATTCGGCAATTGCTCATCCGTCGCCATGACGCTTCTATCGATTGCTGACACGGCGCCCTGAGAGGTAGACGCAGGGCCGGCCCGTGGCATAGGCCGTAAAGGCAAATGCTAAGGGCGCCGTCCATCAGGGGGCGCCACGCCAGTGCCACAAACGTTGGAGAAAAAAAAAGAAAAAAAAAGTTGGTACTATTATTTCTAAACACAAAAAATAATCCCACGTTAATTAAAATGCAAAGTAAAGCCTATTTAATAGAAATATTATTTGTTACAACATTACGCCCCCCCCCCCCCTTTCCCCCCGCACGGTGCGCCCCCTCCCTTCCCGTATCATGACTCTTTTTGGACGTCACCACATCAAAAAATCAACACAAGATGTCAAAACGGCCAAAACTGTCAGGTGCCCAGGGAAGAAAAAAAGAGAAAAGAAGAGGAGAAACGAGAAAAAGACAGAGGTAGCAGGGAGGTAACGTTAGCCTACATGAAATTATTTGTCTGTTACAGAATGTGATAGTATCCTGGCTTTTTAGCATTAAGCTAATGTTACATGATTCGGCAATTGCTAATCAATAAATAGCTAGTTCTGTTTTAACGTCGGGTTAATATTGTGGAGGGGGCTAAATTGTTATGGAAAATAATAATGTAACATTAGGTAATTACAGTACTCACACCTTACATTCCTTAGGGACATTTGTATTAGATTTTTTAAGCAGGTGTTTTTTGTTGACATTGTTATTGCCTTCTGGTGAGCTAATGTTTGCCCTGCAGGTAATAGTCACTTTTCCACCCCTTTATATATTAGGTATAGTTGTAAGCCTAGTTGTTAAAGTGCACATCATTAATGTTAATTAAGCAATATCACATGAGAGGGAATGCTGTTTTTTTAATTTGAGCACTGCTGTGATTCGGTTAAAGATAATCATAACATAACAGTCGGTACCGAAGACTATAAACATGGGAGCCGTTACCTCCCTGCTTGGCACTCAGCATCAAGGGTTGGAATTGGGGGTTGAATCACCGAAAAATGATTCCCGGGCGCGGCCACCGATGCTGCTCACTGCTCCCCTCACCTCCCAGGGGGTGATCAAGGGTGATGGGTCAAATGCAGAGAATAATTTTTTCCACACTTGGTATGTGTGTGTGTGTGTGTGTGTGTGTGTGTGTGTGTGTGTGTGTGTGTGTGTGTGTGTGTGTGTGTGTGTGTGTGTGTGTGTGTGTGTGTGTGTGTGTGTGTGTGTGTGTGTGTGTGTGACAATCACTGGCACTTTAACTTTTTTTAAAACAACCTGATTTAATGCAAATTCAGTAGAATTTCAACCCTGCACTGTGCATTCCTCCATCACACGTGTGGTGCATTCTTCAAATCACATGCCAGTGCCCAATATTATATATTTACTGTAATTCCCCATTAATTCCCAAATATTCCCATTCATTCCCATTAATTCCCATATATTCTCATTAATTCCCATATATTCCCATTAATTCCCATATATTCCCATTAATTCCCATATATTCCCATTAATTCCCATTAATTCCCATATATTCCCATTAATTCCCATATATTCCCATATATTCCCATTAATTCCAATTAATTCCCATATATTCCCATTAATTCCCATATATTCTCATTCATTCCCATATATTCCCATTCATTCCCATATATTCCCATTAATTCCCATTAATTCCCATATATTCACATTCATTCCCATATATTCCTATTAATTCCCATATATTCCCATATATTCCCATTAATTCCCATATATTCCCATATATTCCCATTAATTCCCATATATTCTCATTCATTCCCATATATTCCCATTCATTCCCATTTATTCCCATTAATTCCCATATATTCACATTCATTCCCATATATTCCTATTAATTCCCATATATTCCCATTAACTCCCATATATTACCATTAATTCCCATATATTCTCATTAATTCCCATATAGTCCCATTCATTCCCATATATTCCCATTAATTCCCATATATTCACATGAATTCCCATATATTCCTATTCATTCCCATATATTCCCATTAATTCCCATTAGTTCCCATATATTCCCATTAATTCCCAAGTATTCCCTTTAATTCCCATATATTCCCATTAATTCCCATATATTCCCATTAATTCCCATATATTCACATTCATTCCCATATATTCCCATTAATTCCCATATATTCCCATTAATTCCCATATATTCTCATTAATTCCCATATATTCCCATTAATTCCCATATATTCCCATTAATTCCCATATATTCCCATTAATTCCCATTAATTCCCATATATTCCCATTAATTCCCATATATTCCCATTAATTCCCATTAATTCCCATATATTCCCATTAATTCCCATATATTCTCATTCATTCCCATATATTCCCATATATTCCCATTAATTCCCATTAAGTCCCATATATTCTTATTAATTCCCATATATTCCCATTCATTCCCATATATTCCCATTAATTCCCATTAATTCCCATTAATTCCCATATATTCCCATTAATTCCCATATATTCTCATTCATTCCCATATATTCCCATATATTCCCATTAATTCCCATATATTCCCATTAATTCCCATTAATTCCCATATTTAATTCCCATATATTCTTATTAATTCCCATATATTCCCATTAATTCCCATATATTCCCATTAATTCCCATATATTCCCATTAATTCCCATATATTCCCATTAATTCCCATATATTCCCATTAATTCCCATTAATTCCCATATATTCCCATTAATTCCCATATATTCTCATTCATTCCCATATATTCCCATATATTCCCATTAATTCCCATATATTCCCATTAATTCCCATTAATTCCCATATATTCTTATTAATTCCCATATATTCCCATTCATTCCCATATATTTCCATTAATTCCCATTAATTCCCATATATTTACATTCATTCCCATATATTCCTATTAATTCCCATATATTCCCATTAATTCCCATTAATTCCCATATATTCCCATTAATTCCCATATATTCCCATATATTCCCATTAATTCCCATATATTCTCATTCATTCCCATATATTCCCATTCATTCCCATATATTCCATTAATTCCCATATATTCAGATTCATTCCCATATATTCCTATTAATTCCCATATATTCCATTAACTCCCATATATTACCATTAATTCCCATATATTCTCATTAATTCCCATATAGTCCCATTCATTCCCATATATTCCCATTAATTCCCATATATTCACATGAATTCCCATATATTCCAATTCATTCCCATATATTCCCATTAATTCCCATTAGTTCCCATATATTCCCATTAATTCCCATATATTCCCTTAATTCCCATATATTCCCATTAATTCCCATATATTTTCATTAATCCCCATATATTCCCATTCATTCCCATATATTCCCATAATTCCCATATATTCACATGCATTCCCATATATTCCTATTAATTCCCATATATTCCCATTAATTCCCAGATATTCCCATTAATTCCCATATATTCCCATATATTCCCATTAATTCCCATATATTCTCATTAATTCCCATATATTCCCATTCATTCACATATATTTCCATTAATTCCCATATATTCACATTAATTCCCATATATTCACATTCATTCCCATATATTTCCATTAATTCCCATTAATTCCCATATATTCCCATTAAGTCCCATTAATTCCCATATATTCCCATTAATTCCCATATATTCCCATTCATTCCCATATATTCCTATTAATTCCCATATATTCCCATATATTCCCATTAATTCCCATATAGTCCCATTCATTCCCATATATTTCCATTAATTCCCATATATTCACATTCATTCCCATATATTCCTATTAATTCCCATATATTTCCATTAATTCCCATTAATTCCCATATATTCCCATTAATTCCCATATATTCCCATTAATTCCCATACATTCCCATTAATTCCCATATCTTCCCATTCATTCCCATATATTCCCATATATTCCCATTAATTCCCAACTATTCTCATTAATTCCCATATATTCCCATTCATTCCCATATATTCCCATTAATTCCCATATATTCCCATTCATTCCCATTCATTCCCATATATTCCTATTAGTTCCCATGGACGGCGTCCAACTTTGAATAATCCAAAAATTGTCAATATTTCTAAACTTCCCGAGCTTCCTGCTTGGCACTCAGCAACAAAGGGTTGGAGTTGGGGGTTAAATCACCAAAATGATTCCCGGGCGCGGCGCGCTGCTGCCCACTGCTTCACCACATCTAGTGTGTGTGTGACAATCATTGGTACTTTAATCTTTAATCTTTAATCTTAACTTCCCGTGGTAAATTTCTGGAAAGTTTCCGGAAATTTACCGGAAACTTTCCACCCCTTTATAACCCCGGCCGCACTTCATTAATGTCGGCTCCCTCCGCACATTTGACCTTGTTGCATAATGCAGGGTTTAACGTACCAAATAAAATGGCTTCAAGGTCGGTAAGCAAAACCAGAAAAATTCCGTACATTAGGCACACCGGCTTACAAGGCGCACTGTTGAGTTTTGAGGGGAAAAAAGGGATTTTAAGTGCGCCTTATAGTCCGGAAAATACGGTAATCATGCAATACTGTTCCATGTCAGTAGGTGGCAGCAGGTAGATACGTGCTTTGTGGGTGTCATTTGAGATAAGATAATTAGTGATGCATGGATGGTTAGTTGTGTAATGTTTATTTACCAGGAAAGGTCCCAATGAGATTAAGAATCTATTTTTTCCTGCACATTCTTACACCACTGGGAGATAGGTGGGCCCTGATTAGGCTGGCATCGAACCTGGAACCCTTCAAGTTGCTGGCACGGCCGCTCTACGCCCAAACGCTGTTATGATTATGGTATGGATCAATATTGAACAATCCCGTCAGGTATTTGATGAGAACCACTTTATGTTGTCAATATTGGAGTCTGCTTAGTGTTGCGCCTCAGGATTTGTTCAATGAAAAAAAAACGTGCTTTGGCTCCAGAAATGTTGAAAGACACTGGATTATGTGCACCTTTCCTCCAGGTGTGATTGGAGCGTGGGGGTCATATTGAGGACAGAAATGTGGAGAGTGGTGCACAAATCCTGACGGGGCTATTTTTAGATAAGTCAAGAGACGTTTGTCAAATATTCGCAGGGTTCCCACGAGTGCTGTCATTTTAATGGTACATTTTTAAAGCTTAAAGGAGACCTACAGCGCATCCATCTTCCGCATTTTTTTAATTTTACAGCCTTTTTCCAAAATGGATTACATTCATTTTTGTCCTCAAAATTCTACACACAATACCTCATAATGACAGTGGGATTTTTTTCTTTTTTTTTTTTTTTTTAATAATTTTGCAAAATCTAAAAAAAAATACATGTACATAAGTATTTAGACCCTCTCTCTCTCCAAATGTACTTTTTAAAAAGGTACATAAACATTTATTTTTGTCCTCAAAATTCTACACACAATACCTCATAATGACAATATCATTTAAAAAATAATAATTTTGCAAAAAACTAAAATACTAAAAAAAATACACGTACATAAGTATTTAGACCCTCTCTCTCCAAATGTATAATTTATCTTTTGAAAAATGTACATAAAAATGCATTTTTGTCCTCAAAAGTCTACACACAATACCTCATATTGACAATGTGATTTTTTCTTTTTTTTTTAAAAATAATTTTGCAAAAACTAACACACTAAAAAAATTATTAATGTACATAAGTATTTAGACCCTCTCTCTCCAAATGTATAATTTATCTTTTGAAAAATGTACGTAAAAATTCATTTTTGTCCTCAAAATTCTACACACAATACCTCATAATGACAGTGATTTTTTTCATCTTTTTAAAACAATTTTGCAAAAACTAAAATACTAAAAAAAATATACATGAACATAAGTATTTAGACCCTCTCTCTCCAAATGTATTTTTTTTTTGAAAAATGTACATAAACATGCATTTTCGTCCTCAAAATTCTACACACAATACCACATAATGACAATGTGATTTTTTTCATTTTTTTAAAAATACTTTTGCAAAAATTAAAATACTAAAAAAAAACACGTACATAAGTATTTAGACCCTATCTCTCCAAATGTATAATTTTTCTTTTAAAAAATTTACATAAAAAGGCATTTTTGTCCTCAAAATTCTACACACAATACCTCATGACAATGTGATTTTTTCATTTTTTTTTTAATAATTTTGCAAAAACTAAAATACTAAAAAAAACATGTACATAAGTATTTAGACCCTCTCTCTCCAAATGTATAATTTATCTTTTGAAAAATGTACATAAAAATGCATTTTTGTCCTCAAAATTCTATACACAATACCTCATAATGACAATGTGATTTTTCATAATTTTAAAAATACTTTGCAAAAAGTAAAATACTAAAAAAAAACACGTACATAAGTATTTAGACCCCCTCTCTCCAAATGTATTATATTTCTTTTAAAATATGTACATAAAAATGCCTTTTTGTCCTCAAAATTCTACACACAATACCTCATAATGACAATGTGATTTTTTCTTTTTTTTTTTTTTAAATAATTTTCCAAAAACTTTTAAAAAAAATACATGTACATAAGTATTTAGACCCTCTCTCTCAATTGTATAATTTTTCTTTTGAAAAATGTACATAAAAATGAATTTTTGTCCTCAAAATTCTACACACAATACCTCATAACGACAGTGATTTTTTTCATTTGAAAAAAAATTTTTTGCAAAAACTAAAATACTAAAAAAATACATGTACATAAGTATTTAGACACTCTCTCTTCAAATGTATAATTTATCTTTGAAAAATGTACATAAAATTAATTTTTGTCCTCAAAATTCTACACACAATACCTCATAATGACAATGTGATTTTTTCATTTTTTTTAAAAATAATTTTGCAAAAACTAAAATACTAAATTCGCCCTGCGATGAGGTGGCGACTTGTCCAGGGTGTACACTGCCTTCCGCCCGATTGTAGCTGAGATAGGCTCCAGAGCCCCCCGCGACCCCAAAAGGGAATAAGCGGTAGAAAATGGATGGATGGATGGATAAAATACTAAAAAAAATATACATGTACATAAGTATTTAGACCCTCTCTCTCCAAATGTATAACTTATCTTTTGAAAAATGTACATACAAATTCATTTTTGTCCTCAAAATTCTACACACAATACCTCATAATGACAGTGATTTTTTTTCATTTTTTAAAAATAATTTTGCAAAAACTAAAATACTAAAAGAAAAATACATGTACATAAGTATTTAGACCCTCTCTCTCCAAATGTATAACTTATCTTTTGAAAAATGTACATACAAATTCATTTTTTTCCTCAAAATTCTACACACAATACCTCATAATGACAATGTGATTTTTTTCATTTTTAAATTTTTTTTTTGCAAAAACTAAAATATTTAAAAAAAAAATACATGTACATAAGTATTTAGACCCTCTCTCTCCAAATGTATAACTTATCTTTTGAAAAATGTACATACAAATTCATTTTTGTCCTCAAAATTCTTCACACAATACCTCATAATGACAATGAGATTTTTTCATTTTTTTAAAAAATAATTTTGCAAAAACTAAAATACTAAAAAAAATAAAAATACATGTACATAATTATTAAGACCCTCTCCCTCCAAATGTATAATTTATCTTTTGAAAAATATACATACAATTAATTTTTGTCCTCAAAATTCTACACACAATACCTCATAATGACAATGTGATTTTTTTCATTTATAAATTTTTTTTTTGCAAAAACTAAAATACTAAAAAAAAAAAATACATGTACATAAGTATTTAGACCCTCTCTCTCCAAATGTATAACTTATCTTTTGAAAAATGTACATAAAATGTATTTTTGTATTCAAAATTGTATACATAATACCTCATAATGACAATGTGATTTTTTCATTTAAAAAAAAATAATTTTGCAAAAAGTAAAATACTAAAAGAAAAATACATGTACATAAGTATTTAGACCCTCTCTCTCCAAATGTATAACGTATCTTTTGAAAAATGTACATACAAATTCATTTTTGTCCTCAAAATTCTACACACAATACCTCATAATGACAGTGATTTTTTTCATTTTTTTAAAATAATTTTGCAAAAACTAAAATACTAAAAAAAAAAGACATATTTAGACCCTATTTAGGCTGTAATTGCTGCCAAAGGTGCATCAACAAAGTATTGAGCAAAGGTTGTGATTTCTAAGTTTTTTTTATATTTAATACATCTGCAAAATAAAAATAAAAATATATGTTTACTGTGTCATTACCTCAGCGTTGGTATCCCTAAGAACTTGTAAAAGTGACATTGTAAAGTCAACTATATTTGTAGTGTAGAACCACAACACGCACGCATTGTTGGCTCCAGGTTTGATGGCGACGTCTCTGTGACGAGGCCGACAGACAGGAAGTAGGTCAGCGTCGCTTCACTCGCCGTATTTTTGGACTACGACTGAAGTAAAATTAGCACTTTATTTTTGTTGAGGAATACAAACTTCCAGACGTCTTCTTTGACAGCAGCCTTCTTTTATTCCTTGATTGTTCCCGCTTCTTGGCGGCGTCTAACGCAGAAGGAGATGTTTGCTATTTGCCATCTTTCAACTCATAAATGGCGTCTTGCTTTTGTTTGCCAAAGGGCGTTCATTGACTCACTCGGCTATAATTCACACCTTTGATTGATGACTTTTTGGCAAGGGACCATCTCCCTGCCTCCTCCAGCTACCTCCTGCTGGGCTGCAGACTGGATTTAGTTCTGACTACGGCCATTTGGCAGGCTGGCTGAGACCGGTGTGTGTGTGTGTGTGTGTGTGTGTGTGTGTGTGTGTGTGTGTGTGTGTGTGTGTGTGTGTGTGTGTGTGTGTGTGTGTGTGTGTGTGTGTGTGTGTGTGTGTGTGTGTGGGCTTGTTGTTTCCACTGTCTTGGCCTTGTAGCAACATCCAACTCAGGTCTTCTACTTGACTCAAACAAGCGTTTAATGTCAAATAAATGGCTTTGCTCGGAACCAGGACACTGCCGTTACCATGGCAACGCCTGGCCACCTATTTATCGGGCCACAATGCTACCTCATACACTAAAATATTTGTCTTTGCGAGGATGTACCGCCATTTTTGCTACTATTGCGTAATGTTAGTCCTGCACATGTGGGCATGATATGCTATGGTATGATATGTATGGTACGGTATGGTATGGTATGATATGGTATGGTATGATATGTATGGTACGGTATGGTATGGTATGATATGGTATGATATGTATGGTACGGTATGGTATGATATGTATGCTATGGTATGGTATGGTATGGTATGATATGTATGGTACGGTATGGTATGGTATGATATGGTACGGTATGGTATGGTATGATATGGTATGATATGGTATGGTATGATATGTATGGTACGGTATGGTATGATATGTATGGTATGGTATGGTATGGTATGATATGTATGGTATGGTATGGTATGGTATGGTATGATATGGTATGGTATGGTATGATATGGTATGATATGGTATGATATGGTATGGTATGGTATGGTATGGTATGGTATGATATGGTATGGTATGGTATGATATGGTATGATATGTATGTTACGGTATGGTATGATATGGTATGGTGTGATATGTATGGTACGGTATGGTATGGTATGATATGGTATGATATGTATGGTACGGTATGGTATGATATGTATGCTATGGTATGGTATGGTATGGTATGATATGTATGGTACGGTATGGTATGGTATGATATGGTACGGTATGGTATGGTATGATATGGTATGATATGGTATGGCATGATATGTATGGTACGGTATGGTATGATATGTATGGTATGGTATGGTATGATATGTATGGTATGGTATGGTATGGTATGATATGGTATGGTATGGTATGATATGGTATGATATGGTATGATATGGTATGGTATGGTATGGTATGGTATGGTATGATATGGTATGGTATGGTATGATATGGTATGATATGTATGTTACGGTATGGTATGATATGGTATGGTGTGATATGGCATGGTATGGTATAGAGTAGAGATGTCCGATAATATCGGCCTGCGGATATTATCGGCCGATAAATGCTTTAAAATAATATCGGTATGGTATGATATGGTATGATATGGTATGGTATGATATGTATGGTACGGTATGGTATGATATGGTATGGTATGGTATGATATGGTATGATATGGTATGATATGGTATGGTATGGTATGATATGGTACGGTATGGTATGGTATGGTATGATATGGTATGATATGGTATGGTATGATATGTATGGTACGGTATGGTATGATATGTATGGTACGGTATGGTATGATATGTATGGTATGGTATGGTATGGTATGATATGGTATGATATGGTATGGTATGGTATGATATGGTATGATATGGTATGGTATGGTATGATATGGTATGATATGGTATGATATGGTACGGTATGGTATGGTATGATATGGTATGATATGGTATGGTATGATATGTATGGTACGGTATGGTATGATATGTATGGTACGGTATGGTATGATATGTATGGTATGGTATGGTATGATATGGTATGGTATGGTATGATATGGTATGATATGGTATGATATGGTATGATATGATATGGTATGATATGGTATACTGGTATGTTATGATATGGTATGATATGTATGTTACGGTATGGTATGATATGGTATGGTGTGATATGGCATGGTATGGTATAGAGTAGAGATGTCCGATAATATCGGCCTGCGGATATTATCGGCCGATAAATGCTTTAAAATAATATCGGTATGGTATGATATGGTATGATATGGTATGGTATGATATGTATGATATGGTATGGTATGATATGTATGGTACGGTATGGTATGATATGTATGCTATGGTATGGTCTGGTATGGTATGATATGTATGGTACGGTATGGTATGGTATGATATGGTACGGTATGGTATGGTATGATATGGTATGATATGGTATGGTATGATATGTATGGTACGGTATGGTATGATATGTATGGTATGGGACGGTATCATATGGTATGGTATGGTATGATATGGTATGATATGGTATGGTATGGTATGGTATGGTATGATATGATATGGTATGGTATGGTATGATATGGTATGATATGTATGTTACGGTATGGTATGATATGGTATGGTGTGATATGGCATGGTATGGTATAGAGTAGAGATGTCCGATAATATCGGCCTGCGGATATTATCGGCCGATAAATGCTTTAAAATAATATCGGTATGGTATGATATGGTATGGTATGATATGTATGGTACGGTATGGTATGATATGTATGGTATGGTATGGTATGATATGTATGGTATGGTATGGTATGGTATGATATGGTATGGTATGGTATGGTATGGTATGATATGGTACGGTATGGTATGGTATGATATGGTATGGTATGATATATATGGTACGGTATGGTATGATATGTATGGTATGGTATGGTACGGTATGATATGGTATGGTATGGTATGATATGGTATGATATGGTATGGTATGGTATGGTATGGTATGATATGGTATGGTATGGTATGATATGGTATGATATGTATGTTACGGTATGGTATGATATGGTATGGTGTGATATGGCATGGTATGGTATAGAGTAGAGATGTCCGATAATATCGGCCTGCGGATATTATCGGCCGATAAATGCTTTAAAATAATATCGGAAATTATCGGTATCGTTTTTTTTGTTATCGGTATAGTTTTTTTTTGTTATCGGTATCGTTTTTTAAATTTTTTTTGTAATTTTTTTTGTAATTTTTAATTTTTTTATTTTTTATTAAATCAACATAAAAAACACAAGATACACTTACAATTAGTAATTGCGCTCTAGCGCCCCCTAGGAATAAAACACAGACAAAACTGCTCCTAGGAAGAAATCACAGACAAAACTGCCTGTAACTTCCAGTAGGAATGTCTTAGAGACATGAAACAAAAAACTCTATGTAGGTCTCACTTAGACCTACATTTCATATATTGACAACCCCCAACAAAAATCAACAGGAAGTTTGCAATTCCCCCTTCAAAACAAAAGTTTTGTAAAAACCGGTCACCTTTTTTCAAACATTATCTCCTCTGAGCGCGTTTGTCGTGTCGGCTTCAAACTAGCACAGGAGAGAGATTGAACCCTTCTGAATAAAAGTTGACCAAAGAGTTTTAATTACTGCTCCGGTTTGGATTTAAGTGCTGTCAAAGTCGGTCCCGTCCATCGCTGCTTGCAGCTTTAATTAATTACTAGTTTCTATGTGATTGTTTTTATATTGTTTTACTTTCTTTTTTTATTCAAGAAAATGTTTTTAATTGATTTATCTTATTTTATTTTATGATTTTTAAAAAAAAAAGGAACTTATCTTCACCATACCTGGTTGTCCAAATTAGGCATAGTAATGTGTTAAATCCACGACTGTATATATCAGTATCGGTTGATATCGGTATCGGTAATTAAGAGTTGGACAATATCGGAATATCGGATATCGGCAAAAAAGCCATTATCGGACATCCCTACTTCCCATAGTTGTAGTGGGTATCAGGATTAACTCAGGGAGAGCATGTCCCAAATTCCAAGCTGCTGTTTTGAGGCATGTTAAAAAAAAATAATGCACTTTGTGACTTCAATAATAAATATGGCAGTGCCATGTTGCCACTTTTTTCCATAACTTGAGTTGATTTATTTTGGAAAACCTTGTTACATTGTTTAATGCATCCAGCGGGGCATCACAACAAAATTATGCATAATAATGTGTTAAAGGCCTACTGAAAGCCACTACTAGCGACCACGCAGTCTGATAGTTTATATATCAATGATGAAATCTTAACATTGCAACACATGCCAAAACGGCCGGGTTA
Source organism: Entelurus aequoreus (assembly GCF_033978785.1). Lineage (NCBI taxonomy): Eukaryota > Metazoa > Chordata > Actinopteri > Syngnathiformes > Syngnathidae > Entelurus > Entelurus aequoreus. The sequence continues at coordinate 7,472,558 of NC_084734.1, forward strand.
ACTTATAAAGTGACATTTTAAATTTCCCGCTAAACTTCCGGTTGAAAACGCCTTTGGAGGATGACGTATGCGCGTGACGTAGCCAGGATAACAGGGGTATGGCTCCCCCATTGAATCCAATACAAAAAGCTCTGTTTTCATTTCATAATTCCACAGTATTCTGGACATCTGTGTTGGTGAATCTTTTGCAATTTGTTTAATGAACAATGGAGACTGCAAAGAAGAAAGTTGTAGGTGGGATCAGTGTATTAGCGGCTGGCTGTAGCAACACAACAAGAAGGACTTACTTGGATAGCAGACGCGCTAGCCGATGCTAGCCGCCAACCGCATCTGTGTTGGGGTGAAGTCCTTCGTTGCGCCGTCGATCGCTGGAACGCAGGTGAGCACGGGTGTTGATGAGCAGATGAGGGCTGGCTGGCGTAGGTGGAGCGCTAATGTTTTTATCATAGCTCTGTGAGGTCCGGTTGCTAAGTTGCTAAGTTAGCCTTAGCGTCGTTAGCAACAGCATTGTTAAGCTTTGCCAGGCTGAGATCTTTTAACCGCGTATTTACATGTCCATGGTTTAATAGTATTGTTGATCTTCTGTCTATCCTTCCAGTCAGGGATTTATTTATTTTGTTTCTATCTGCATTTGAGACAGATGCTATCACGTTAGCTCAGTAGCTAAAGAGCTTCGTCGATGTATAAAAGTCACTGTGAATGTCCATTTCGCGTTCTCGACTCTCATTTTCAAGAGGATATAGTATCCGAGGTGGTTTAAAATACAAATCCGTGATCCACAATACAAAAAGGAGAGAGTGTGGAATCCAATGAGCCAGCTTGTACCTAAGTTACGGTCAGAGCAAAAAAAGATATGTATTTCACTGCATTGTAGTCCGTCACTCTAACGTTCCTCATCCACAAATCTTTCATCCTCGCTCAAATTAATGGGGTAATCGTCGCTTTCTCGGTCCAAATCGCTCTAGCTGCGTTGAAAACAATAGGAAAATATGAGGAAGTGAACAACTGACAACGTCACGCTACTTCCGGTAGGGGCAAGGCATTTTTTTTTTATCAGAGACCAAAAGTTGCGAACTTTATCGTAGTTGTTCTCTACTAAATCCTTTCAGCAAAAATATGGCAATATCGCAAAATGATCAAGTATGACACATAGAATGGATCTGCTATCCCCGTTTAAATAAATACATTTAATTTCAGTAGGCCTTTAATTCCATCACTGTATATATCGGTATCGGTTGATATCGGAATCAGTAATTAAGAGTTGGACATTATCGGAATATCGGATATCGGCAAAAAAGCCATTATCGGACATCTCTAGTCTTGATTGGTGACTGGTGTGCCTGGGACCGTGGAGTTAAGCCATAAGATATGTGTGAAAGAATCATTGAATTCATCAAAGTAAAAGCACAGCTAAGAGTTAAGCAGTTTCTTATCATCTTAAAACAACTGAGCCTAGCCTAAGACCACACCAGTGTGGTATCGGACGTGTGTTGCCGACTCCTGGTCTGGACAACACCCATGTCGTGCTCGGGCTAGCATTGCTGCTAATTGCCAATGCT
>NC_084734.1:7484116-7544116 GCF_033978785.1 Entelurus aequoreus
CACGAAAGAAGTACTGCGTGGTGCCGTGTTCTGGATTGTTGCTTTCTTGAACAGTTCCACTCATGCCAGAAACTCCAAGAATGCTTTCTGATTGGCTGCCGTGACACATGTACCATATGTGATACACCATGAGAGGCCTGGGCAATTATTTAGACTCAAGGGGCCAATTTTAGAGAAAAATATAATATACTTACGGTATATCTATCTATCTATGTATACATATACATATATATATATATATATATATATATATATATATATATATATATATATATATATATATATATATATATATATATATATATATATATATATATGTATATATATATATATATATATATATATATATATATATATATATATATATATATATATATATATATATGTATATATATATATATATATATATATATATATATATATATATATATATATATATATATATATATATATATACTGTGTATATGCAAAATATTTGGAATGTTCTGAAAGAGGTGAAATGGTTGGTGTTGGAATTTTTCAAATCGGTCGGGAAATGTTGAAGTAGTAACATTTTTAATTGAAAAATGGTATGACGGAATTCCTGGAATTTTGGGAAAACCGGAAATTTTTCGTCTTGATTAAGAGGAATGTTTTGACGATGGAACGGATGAAGTGGGTTGAAAAATGTGGGAGGAGTAATCGACAGAAAAAAGGGTAAAACAAGGGTTTGAAAAACGGGAATTCTGGTAATTCCTGGAATTTTTTTTAACTTAAAAAAATGATAGTTTGAATGTCCAGGATGAGTGGAATGTGTTGATGTTGCAATGGTTTGAATAGGTTGAGGAATGTGGGAATTGTGAAGTGTGAAAAATGGATAATTTATTTTGAATGGGGAAAATGTCCCTGAAAACTGAGAATTCTGGGAAATCCGGGATTTTTTTTTTTACAATTGTTGAAGGAGAGCGGTTTGAACGGTTTGAATTGGATACAAAATGTGGGAACTGTGGAACTTTGAAAAATGTCTCATTCTTTTCAATGGGAATTTCATGGAAATTTGGGAAATTCGGGAAAAGAGGGATTTTTTTGAAAAGGCAAAATATTTTGAATGTTTTGAATGGTTGGTGTTGGAATTTTTCAAATCGGTCGGGAAATATTGAAGTAGTAACATTTTTAATTTAGAAATGGTATTACGGAATTCCTGGAATTTTGGGAAAACCGGGAATTTTTTGTCTTGATTAAGATAAATCTTTTGTCGGTGGGACTGATTAAGTGGGTTGAAAAATGTGGAAGGAGTAGTCGACAGAAAAAAGGGGTTTGAAAAAACGGGAATTTTGGGAATTCCTGGAAAAACAATGTAATTGAAAAAAGGATAGTTTGAATGTCCAGGATGAGTGGAATGTGTTGATGTTGGAATGGTTTGAATAGGTTGAGGAATGTGGGAATTGTGGAAGTGTGAAAAATGGATAATTCATTTTGAATGGGTAAAATGTCCCTGAAAACTGAGAATTCTGGGAAATCCGTGATTTTTTTTTTTACAATTGTTGAAGGAGAGCGGTTTGAACGGTTTGAATTGGATACAAAATGTGGGAACTGTGGAACTTTGAAAAATGTCTCATTCTTTTCAATGGGAATTTCATGGAAATTTGGGAAATTCGTGAAAAGAGGGATTTTTTGGAAAATGCAAAATATTTTGAATGTTCTGAATGGTTGGTGTTGGAATTTTTCAAATCGGTCGAGAAATGTTGAAGTAGTAACATTTTTAATTGAGAAATGGTATTACGGAATTCCTGGAATTTTGGGAAAACCGGGAATTTTTTGTCTTGATTAAGATAAATGTTTTGACGGTGGGACTGATTAAGTGGGTTGAAAAATGTGGAAGGAGTAGTCGACAGAAAAAAAAGAGGTTTGAAAAAACGGGAATTTTGGGAATTCCTGGAAAAAAAATGTAATTGAAAAAAGGATAGTTTGAATGTCCAGGATGAGTGGAATGTGTTGATGTTGCAATGGTTTGAATAGGTTGAGGAATGTGGGAATTGTGGAAGTGTGAAAAATGGATAATTCATTTTGAATGGGGAAAATGTCCCTGAAAACTGAGAATTCTGGGAAATCCGGGATTTTATTTTTTTACAATTGTTGAAGGAGAGCGGTTTGAACGGTTTGAATTGGATACAAAATGTGGGAACTGTGGAACTTTGAAAAATGTCTCATTCTTTTCAATGGGAATTTCATGGAAATTTGGGAAATTCGGGAAAGGAGGGATTTTTTGGAAAATGCAAAATATTTGGAATGTTCTGAATGGTTGGTGTTGGAATTTTTCAACTCGGTCGGGAAATGTTGAAGTAGTAACATTTTTAATTGAGAAATGGTATTACGGAATTCCTGGAATTTTGGGAAAACCGGGAATTTTTTGTCTTGATTAAGATAAATCTTTTGTCGGTGGGACTGATTAAGTGGGTTGAAAAATGTGGAAGGAGTAGTCGACAGAAAAAAGGGGTTTGAAAAAACGGGAATTTTGGGAATTCCTGGAAAAACAATGTAATTGAAAAAAGGATAGTTTGAATGTCCAGGATGAGTGGAATGTGTTGATGTTGGAATGGTTTGAATAGGTTGAGGAATGTGGGAATTGTGGAAGTGTGAAAAATGGATAATTCATTTTGAATGGGTAAAATGTCCCTGAAAACTGAGAATTCTGGGAAATCCGTGATTTTTTTTTTTACAATTGTTGAAGGAGAGCGGTTTGAACGGTTTGAATTGGATACAAAATGTGGGAACTGTGGAACTTTGAAAAATGTCTCATTCTTTTCAATGGGAATTTCATGGAAATTTGGGAAATTCGTGAAAAGAGGGATTTTTTGGAAAATGCAAAATATTTTGAATGTTCTGAATGGTTGGTGTTGGAATTTTTCAAATCGGTCGAGAAATGTTGAAGTAGTAACATTTTTAATTGAGAAATGGTATTACGGAATTCCTGGAATTTTGGGAAAACCGGGAATTTTTTGTCTTGATTAAGATAAATGTTTTGACGGTGGGACTGATTAAGTGGGTTGAAAAATGTGGAAGGAGTAGTCGACAGAAAAAAAAGAGGTTTGAAAAAACGGGAATTTTGGGAATTCCTGGAAAAAAAATGTAATTGAAAAAAGGATAGTTTGAATGTCCAGGATGAGTGGAATGTGTTGATGTTGCAATGGTTTGAATAGGTTGAGGAATGTGGGAATTGTGGAAGTGTGAAAAATGGATAATTCATTTTGAATGGGGAAAATGTCCCTGAAAACTGAGAATTCTGGGAAATCCGGGATTTTATTTTTTTACAATTGTTGAAGGAGAGCGGTTTGAACGGTTTGAATTGGATACAAAATGTGGGAACTGTGGAACTTTGAAAAATGTCTCATTCTTTTCAATGGGAATTTCATGGAAATTTGGGAAATTCGGGAAAGGAGGGATTTTTTGGAAAATGCAAAATATTTGGAATGTTCTGAATGGTTGGTGTTGGAATTTTTCAACTCGGTCGGGAAATGTTGAAGTAGTAACATTTTTAATTGAGAAATGGTATTACGGAATTCCTGGAATTTTGGGAAAACCGGGAATTTTTTGTCTTGATTAAGATAAATCTTTTGTCGGTGGGACTGATTAAGTGGGTTGAAAAATGTGGAAGGAGTAGTCGACAGAAAAAAGGGGTTTGAAAAAACGGGAATTTTGGGAATTCCTGAAAAAAATGTAATTGAAAAAAGGATAGTTTGAATGTCCAGGATGAGTGGAATGTGTTGATGTTGCAATGGTTTGAATAGGTTGAGGAATGTGGGAATTGTGGAAGTGTGAAAAATGGATAATTAATTTTGAATGGGGAAAATGTCCCTGAAAACTGAGAATTCTGGGAAATGCGGGATTTTTTTTTTTTACAATTGTTGAAGGAGAGCGGTTTGAACGGTTTGAATTGGATACAAAATGTGGGAACTGTGGAACTTTGAAAAATGTCTCATTCTTTTCAATGGGAATTTCATGGAAATTTGGGAAATTCGGGAAAAGAGGGATTTTTTTGAAAATGCAAAATATTTGGAATGTTCTGAATGGTTGGTGTTGGAATTTTTCAAATCGGTCGGGAAGTGTTGAAGTAGTAACATTTTTAATTGAGAAATGGTATTACGGAATTCCTGGAATTTTGGGAAAACCGGGAATTTTTTGTCTTGATTAAGATAAATGTTTTGACGGTGGGACTGATTAAGTGGGTTGAAAAATGTGGAAGGAGTAGTTGACAGAAAAAAGGGGTTTGAAAAAACGGGAATTTTGGGAATTCCTGGAAAAAAAATGTAATTGAAAAAAGGATAGTTTGAATGTCCAGGATGAGTGGAATGTGTTGATGTTGCAATGGTTTGAATAGGTTGAGGAATGTGGGAATTGTGGAAGTGTGAAAAATGGATAATTTATTTTGAATGGGGAAAATGTCCCTGAAAACTGAGAATTCTGGGAAATCCGGGATTTTTTTTTTTACAATTGTTGAAGGAGAGCGGTTTGAACGGTTTGAATTGGATACAAAATGTGGGAACTGTGGAACTTTGAAAAATGTCTCATTCTTTTCAATGGGAATTTCATGGAAATTTGGGAAATTCGTGAAAAGAGGGATTTTTTTGAAAATGCAAAATATTTTGAATGTTCTGAATGGTTGGTGTTGGAATTTTTCAAATCGGTCGGGAAATGTTGAACTATTAACATTTTTAATTGAGAAATGGTATGACGGAATTCCTGGAATTTTGGGAAAACCGGGAATTTTTTGTCTTGATTAAGATAAATGTTTTGACGGTGGGACTGATTAAGTGGGTTGAAAAATGTGTAAGGAGTAGTCGACAGAAAAAAGGGGTTTGAAAAAACGGGAATTTTGGGAATTCCTGGAAAAAAAATTTAATTGAAAAAAGGATAGTTTGAATGTCCAGGATGAGTGGAATGTGTTGATGTTGCAATGGTTTGAATAGGTTGAGGAATGTGGGAATTGTGGAAGTGTGAAAAATGGATCATTTATTTTGAATGGGGAAAATGTCCCTAAAACTGAGAATTCTGGGAAATCCGGGATTTTTTTTTTTACAATTGTTGAAGGAGAGCGGTTTGAACGGTTTGAATTGGATACAAAATGTGGGAACTGTGGAACTTTGAAAAATGTCTCATTCTTTTCAATGGGAATTTCATGGAAATTTGGGAAATTCGGGAAAATAGGGATTTTTTTGAAAATGCAAAATATTTTGAATGTTCTGAATGGTTGGTGTTGGAATTTTTCAAATCGGTCGGGAAATGTTGAAGTAGTAACATTTTTAATTGAGAAATGGTATTACGGAATTCCTGGAATTTTGGGAAAACCGGGAATTTTTTGTCTTGATTAAGATAAATGTTTTGACGGTGGGACTGATTAAGTGGGTTGAAAAATGTGGAAGGAGTAGTCGACAGAAAAAAGGGGTTTGAAAAAACGGGAATTTTGGGAATTCCTGGAAAAAAAATGTAATTGAAAAAAGGATAATTTGAATGTCCAGGATGAGTGGAATGTGTTGATGTTGCAATGGTTTGAATCGGTTGAAGAATGTGCGAATGGTGGTAGTTTGAAAAATGGCCAATTCATTTTGAATGGGAAAAATGTCCTGGAAAAACCTGGAATTCCTGGGAAATCCGGGAATAATTTGAAGTTGGAACAGTTTGAATTGGATGAAACATGTGGAAGATAGAGCGCGCCGAAAACTGGAGAGGAAGAAGAAGAAAACATAGATGAATTTTGCTGTAGAAAAGCATAGAGTATGTGTGAATGTTGATATGACAATATTCACACAGTTACAAGAATATAATTGGTGTTGACCCCAGAATGCAGAGACGGCAGGCAAGATGGAATCAAAAAAAGGAGAGTCTTTAATTTAGTCCAAAATGGTCAACAAAAGATGAAGGGGCTGTATATATACTGTGTCAAGGTTTCTGTGGTTTATCCGTTCTACAGTGCTCGATACCAGGGTAGAGCGGATTATATGTTAGGTCAGGAAAAAACACAGAGGCTATATCATCCCGACAAGCCTGTTTCACAGGTTTATGCATATATACTAAAGCTTCCATGTTACACTAGTTTTCATTGATTTTCATCAAGTCTCAGGGGTCCCACATGAAGTATTGGAAGTGTGTTGGCCACATTCCAGCCTTATGGAACCCATCTGGTCCGGCCCCATGCTTCCGTTTGGCCCAGGGCTGGAACCTGGGACCTTGGAATGAGAGTAGAGAGCCTCAAAAGCATCCGGCTGTCAACTCAAGGTCTAGAGCAAGGGTACCCAAAGTGAGGCCCGGGGGCTTCATTTGGCTCGTCCAGTCGTTTAAATCTCGGGGCCCACATTTTCCACTACAGTAGGGCCCACATTATTCACTACAGTAGGGCCCACATTTTCCACTACAGTAGGGCCCACATTATTCACTACAGTAGGGCCCACATTTTCCACTACAGTAGGACCCACATTATTCACTACAGTAGGGCCCACATTTTCCACTACAGTAGGACCCACATTATTCACTACAGTAGGGCCCACATTATTCACTACAGTTGGGCCCACATTTTCCACTACAGTAGGACCCACATTATTCACTACAGTAGGGCCCACATTTTCCACTACAGTAGGGCCCACATTTTCCACTACAGTAGGGCCCACATTTTCCACTACAGTAGGGATCACATTATTCACTACAGTAGGGCCCACATTTTCCACTACAGTAGGGCCCACATTATTCACTACAGTAGGGCCCACATTTTCCACTACAGTAGGGCCCACTCAAAAAATAACACTAAATTAGTCATCTTACTCTTGATATATATATATATATATATATATATATATATATATATATATATATATATATATATATATATATATATATATATATATATATAATTTTATTTTTTTTAAATTATTTTTTATATATATAATTTTATATATTTTTTATTTTCATTTTATGTATATTTTATATATATTTTATTTTCATTATATATATATATATATATATATATATATATATATATATATATATATATATATATATATATATATATATATATATATATATATGTATGTACACATTATATATATATACATATTTTATATATATAATTTTATATATTTTTTATTTTCATTTTATGTATATTTTATATATATTTTATTTTCATTATATATATGTATATATATATATATATATATATATATATATATATATATATATATATATATATATATATACATATATATATATATATATATATATATATATAATATAAATATATATATATATATATATATATATATATGTTTATATATATATATATATATATATATATATATATATATATATATATATATATATATATATATATATATATATATATATATATATGTATGTACACATTATATATATATACATATTTTTTAAATGTATTTTATATATATATATATATATATATATATATATATATATATATATATATATATATATATATAATATAAATATATATATATATATATATATATATATATATATATATATATATATATATATATATATATGTATGTACACATTATATATATATATATATACATATTTTTTTAATGTATTTTATATATATATATATATAATTTTATATATTTTTAATTTTAATTGTATGTATATTATATATATATATATATATATATATATATATATATATATATATATATATATATATATATATATATATATATATATATATATATATATACTATATATATATATATATATATATATATATATATATATATATATATATATATATATATATATATATATATATATATATATATATTAATATAAAATATACATAAAATTAAAATTAAAAATATATACAATTATATATATATATGTATAAAAAATACATTAAAAAAAAATAAAACAAAAAAAATAAATATATATATATATATATATATATATATATATATATATGAAATTATTATTATTATTATTTTTATTTTTTTCAAAATCTGTACTGTTAGTAAATGTTTGGGTATAATTTTAATAAACAAGGCCAGTTGTCTGTTAAGTATTATATATATTTATCAGAGCTGTTTATCTTTTTGATGGAGGAATTTAGTTATTCACAGAACTGGCATCCATTGTTACTAAAAAAGTAAAGCATTTGAGTTTAGAATGTTCTGAATAGAGAATTGATTCTGAATCGGATCATTAACCCCTAGAATACGTGATCTTCAGTCACGTAAGAACATCTTTAAAATAATAACTATTGTGTGAAAAGGCACCATTAAAGTGTTTTTGTTACAGGCTGCATTTAGTGCTGTCGGTTTGGACCGCAGGACGCAGAGACGCCAAGCAAAGTGCAGACAAAACCCCGTTTTGTTAGGGTAAACACAGAAGTAGTGCGGCAGGGAAGTGCACGGGAAAAAAAACCAACAGGAAGCACATTTAGACAGAAAGCAATCAAATATCCCATGAGAGGACTCTTAATCGACAATTAGGGACGGCGGTGTCATCAGGAAACAGTCGAGGTCGGACCAGAGGGGAAGTGGTGACAAACCGGTTGTGGAAAAAGTGAAACTAATAGGAGAAATCGATCCGTCACGTGATATCATGACAGTATCAACACTGCATGAGTGTTGTATGTGTCCAATATGTGCTTAATAAGCATTTGTCATCAAATTTACTGCGATTGTAGTCTGCCAGGATGTAGAATGTTCCTGAGTGCATATTGTCAGCCATTGGACTGGTCTCTTGGTAAATAAGCCTCTTCTGCCCTCTGGTGGCCACAGGGTGAAACTACACTCACACTATCCAGCTGGGTTAGTTAGTCTCATCAAATCACAGCAGTTACTCTCAGTTGAGTTCAGTTCCACAGGATGACGTCACAGCACATTAAAACCACACGATTATCACAATAAATGAATAAAATGAGCTTAATTAAGTGAATTTGTTCGACTTGTTGGTAGGTTTGCAACTTAAAACTTTTAAAAAAAGTTGAGCAAACGGCTGCAAAGCATTGTCTAGTTGATTCAACTTTTAAGGTTAAAGTTGTGCCAAGTCGTGAATGGAAGTTGATTAATTTGTTAATTTGTTTTGTCTACTTTTATTAGAACATTCACTTAACTACACACTTTGAGTTTGTACAGGTGAGAATAACTGTCAGGGACTAACAATAAGATAGAAATGAAGAGCTACTGCAAATAAGAACTAGATGAGGTGTGAATGCTCCAATGCTGAAGTTGAACTGAAATGCTGACAGAATGTAGTTTGAAGGTAAGAATAGTGTGAATGTTGAAGAGTTTGAATTTCCAGGAAAACCGGAAATTTGGTTTGGAACTTGGGAAAGCGTTAGTTTGAATGTCCAGGATGAGTGGAGTGTGTTGATGTTGGAATGGTTTGAATAGGTTGAGGAATGTGGGAATTGTGGAAGTGTGAAAAATGTCCCATTCTTTTCAATGGGAATTTCATGGAAATGTGGGAATTTCTGGAAAAGAGGGATTTTTTTAGGGCAATGCAAAATATTTTGAATGTTCTGAAAAAGTTGAAATAGTTGGTGTTGGGATTTTTCAAATCGGTCGAGAAATGTTGACTTAGTAACATTTTTAATTGAGAAATGGGATTACGGAATTCCTGGAATTTTGGGAAAACCGGGAATTTTTCGTCTTGATTAAGAGGAATTTTTTGACGGTGGGATGGATGAAGTAGGGTGAGTAGTCGACAGAAAAAAAGGTTTGAAAAAACGGGAATTCTGGGAATTCCTGGAATTTTTTTTAATTGAAAAAATGATAGTTTGAATGTCCAGGATGAGTGAAAAGTTGGAATGGTTTGAATTCTGGGAAATCCGGGATTCTTTTATTTATTTTTATTTTTTTTTACAATTGTTGGTATGGTATTACAGAATTCCTGGAATTTCGGGGAAAAACGGGAATTTTTCGTTTTGATTGAGTGATATTTGGACGGTGGGACGGATGAAGTGGGTAGAAAAATGTGGAAGGAGTAGTCGACAGAAAAAAGGGTGAACAAAGGGTTTGAAAAAACGGGAATTCCTGGAATTTTTTTTAAATTGAAAAAATGATAGTTTAAATGTCCAGGATGAGGGGAATGTGTTGATGTTGGAATGGTTTGAATATGTTGAAAAATGTAGGAGTTGTGGAAGTGTGAAAAATGGATAATTCCTTTTGAATGGGGAAAATGTCCCTAAAAACTGAGAATTCTGGGAAATCCAGGACTTTTTTTTTACAATTGTTGAAGGAGAGCACACAATTCTTGAACAGGCTGAATATTTTGAAGTAGGAACGGTTTGAATTGTATAAAAACAAGTGGGAACTGTGGAACTTTGAAAAATGTCCCATTCTTTTCAATGGAAATTTCGGGAAAAGAGGGATTTTTTGGGAAAATGCAAAATATTTTGAATGTTCTGAAAAAGTTGAAATAGTTGGTGTTGGGATTTTTCAAATCGGTCGAAAAATGTTGACTTAGTAACATTTTTAATTGACAAATGGTATTACGGAATTCCTGGAATTTTGGGAAAACCGGGAATTTTTCGTCTTGATTAAGAGGAATTTTTTGACGGTGGGACGGATGAAGTGGGTTGAAAAATGTGGGAGGAGTAGTTGACAGAAAAAAAGGTTTGAAAAAACGGGAATTCCGGGAATTCCTGGAATTCTTTTTTAATTGAAAAAATGATAGTTTGAATGTCCAGGATGAGTGGAATGTGTTGATGTTGGAATGGTTTGAATTCTGGGAAATCCGGGATTCTTTTATTTTTTTAAATTTTTTTACAATTGTTGGTATGGTATTACAGAATTCCTGGAATTTCGGGGGAAAACGGGAATTTTTCGTTTTGATTGAGTGATATTTGGACGGTGGGACGGATGAAGTGGGTTGAAAAATGTGGAAGGAGTAGTCGACAGAAAAAAGGGTGAACAAAGGGTTTGAAAAAAACGAGAATTCCTGGAATTTTTTTTTAATTGAAAAAATGATAGTTTAAATGTCCAGGAGGAGGGGAATGTGTTGATTTTGGAATGGTTTGAATATGTTGAAAAATGTAGGAGTTGTGGAAGTGTGAAAAATGGATAATTCCTTTTGAATGGGGAAAATGTCCCTAAAAACTGAGAATTCTGGGAAATCCAGGACTTTTTTTTTTACAATTGTTGAAGGAGAGCACACAATTCTTGAACAGGCTGAATATTTTCAAGTAGGAACGGTTTGAATTGTATAAAAAAAAGTGGGAACTGTGGAACTTTGAAAAATGTCCCATTCTTTTCAATGGGAATTTCGGGAAAAGAGGGATTTTTTTGGAAAATGCTAAATATTTTGAATGTTCTGAAAAAGTTGAAATGGTTGGTGTTGGAATGTTTCAAATCGGTCGAGAAATGTTGACTTAGTAACATTTTTATTTGACAAATGGTATTACGGAATTCCTGGAATTTTGGGAAAACCGGGAATTTTTCGTCTTGATTAAGAGGAATTTTTTGACGGTGGGACGGATGAAGTTGGAATTGGAATTTTAATTGAAAAAATGATAGTTTGAATGTCCAGGATGAGTGGAATGTGTTGATGTTGGAATGGTTTGAATTCTGGGAAATCCGTGATTTTTTTAATTTTTTAATTTTTTTACAATTGTTGGTATGGTATTACAGAATTCCTGGAATTTCGGGAAAAACTGGAATTTTTCGTTTTGATTGAGTCATATTTGGACGGTGGGACGGATGAAGTGGGTTGAAAAATGTGGAAGGAGTAGTCGACAGAAAAAAGGGTGAAAAAAGGGTTTGAAAAACCGGGAATTTGGGGAATTCCTGGAATTTGGGAAATTCCTGGAATTTTTTTGAAATTGAAAAAAATATAGTTTGAATGTCCAGGATGAGTGGAATGTGTTGATGTTGGAATGGTTTGAATAGGTCGAAAAATGTAGGAATTGTGGAAGTGTGAAAAATGGATAATTCATTTTGAATGGGGAAAATGGAAAAAAAAAAAGGAATTATGGGAAATCCTGGAATTTTTTTTCTTAATTAAGAGAAATGTTTTGACGATGGAACGGATGAAGTGGGTTGAAAAATGTGGAAGGAGTAGTCGACAGAAAAAATGGTGAACAAAGGGTTTCAAAAAACGGGCATTCTGAGAATTCCTGGAATTTTTTTTAAATTGAAAAAAATATAGTTTGAATGTCCAGGATGAGGGGAATGTGTTGATGTTGGAATGGTTTGAATAGGTCGAAAAATGTAGGAATTGTGGAAGTGTGAAAAATGGATAATTCCTTAATTCCCTAAAAACTGAGAATTCTGGGAAATCCGGGATTTTTTTTTTTTTTTTACAATTGTTGAAGGAGAGCACACAATTCTTGAACAGGCCTAATATTTTGAAGTAGGAACGGTTTGAATTGTATAAAAAATGTGGGAACTGTGGAACTTTGAAAAATGTCCCATTCTTTTCAATGGGAATTTCGGGAAAAGAGGGATTTTTTTGGAAAATGCTAAATATTTTGAATGTTCTGAAAAAGTTGAAATGGTTGGTGTTGGAATTTTTCAAATCGGTCGAGAAATGTTGACTTAGTAACATTTTTAATTGAGAAATTATATTACGGAATTCCTGGAATTTTGGGAAAACTGGGAATTTTTCGTCTTGATTAAGAATAATTTTTTGACGGTGGGACAGATGAAGTGGGTTGAAAAATGTGGGAGGAGTAGTCGACAGAAAAAAAGGTTGGAAAAAACGGGAATTCTGGGAATTCCTGGAATTTTTTTTAATTGAAAAAAATAATAGTTTGAATGTCCAGGATGAGTGGAATGTGTTGATGTTGGAATGGTTTGAATTCTGGGAAATCCGGGATTTTTTAAATTTTAATTTTTTTTTACAATTGTTGGTATGGTATTACAGAATTCCTGGAATTTCGGGAAAAACAGGAATTTTTCGTTTTGATTGAGTCATATTTGGACGGTGGGACGGATGAAGTGGGTTGAAAAATGTGGAAGGAGTAATCGACAGAAAAAACGGTAAAAAAGGGTTTGAAAAAACGGGAATTTGGGGAATTCCTGGTATTTGGGGAATTCCTGGAATTTGGGGAATTCCTGGATTTTTTTTTAAATTGAAAAAATTGTAGTTTGAATGTCCAGGATGAGTGAAATGTGTTGATGTTGGAATGGTTTGAATAGGTTGTGGAATGTGGGAATTGTGGAAGTTTGAAAATTCATTTTGAATAGGAAAAATGTCCCTAAAAACTGAGAATTCCAGGAAATCCGGGAATTTTTTTTTGCAATTGTTGAAGGAGAGCACATAATTCTTGAACAGGCTGAATATTTTGAATTTGGAACAGTTTGAATTGGATAAAAAATGTGGGAACTGTGGAACTTTGAAAAATTTCCCATTTCTTTCAACGGGAATTTCATGGAAATTTGGGAAATTCGGGAAAAGAGGGATTTTTTTGGAAAATGCAAAATATTTTGAATGTTCTGAACGAGTTGAAATGGTTGGTGTTGTACTTTTTCCAAATCGGTCGAGAAATGTTGAAGTAGTAACATTTGGTATTACGGAATGCCTGGAATTTTGGGAAAACTGGGAATTTTTTGTCTTGATTAAGATAAATGTTTTGACGGTGGCACGGATGAAGTGGGTTGAAAAATGTGGGAGGAGTAGTCGACAGAAAAAAGGGTGAAAAAAGGGTTTGAAAAAACGGGAATTCTTAGAATTCCTGGAATTTGTTTAACTTAAAAAAATGATAGTTTGAATTTCCAGGATGAGTGAAATGTGTTGATGTTGGAATGGTTTGAATAGGTTGAGGAATGTGGGAATGGTGGAAGTTTGAAAAATGGCCAATTCCTTTTGAATGGGAAAAATGTCCCTAAAAACTGAGAATTCCAGGAAATCCGGGAATTTTTTTTTGCAATTGTTGAAGGAGAGCACACAATTCTTGAACAGGCTGAATATTTTGAATTTGGAACAGTTTGAATTGGATACAAAATGTGGGAACTGTGGAACTTTGAAAAATGTCCCATTCTTTTCAATGGGAATTTCATGGAAATGTGGGAATTTCGGGAAAAGAGGGATTTTTTTGGGATAATGCAAAATATTTTTAATGTTCTGAACGAGTTGAAATGTTTGGTGTTGGAATTTTTTAATTTTATTTTTTTAAATTTTATTTATATGTTTATTAAATTAGTAAATACGTCCCTGGACACATGAGGACTTTGAATATGACCAATGTATGATCCTGTAACTACTTGGTATCGACATGATCCATACCTAAATGTGTGGTATCATCCAAAACTAATGTCAAGTATCAAAGAAGAGAAGAATAAGTGATTATTACATTTGAACAGAAGTGTAGATAGAACATGTTGAAACACAAAATAAGTAGATATTAACAGTAAATGAACAAGCGGATTAATAATAATTTTTTTACAGTTTGTCCCTCATAATGTGTACAAAATAATAGGTGTATAAATGACATAATATGTTACTGCAGACTAATTAGGAGTCTTTGTTTGTTTACTTACTACTAAAAGACAAGTTGTCTAGTATGTTCAATATTTTATTTAAGGACTAAATTACAATAACAAACATATGTTTCATGTGCCCTAACATTTTTTGTTTAAAATAAAGCCAATAATGACATTTTTTGTGGTCCCCTTTATTTAGAAAAGTATCAAAAAGTATACATTTTGACCAAATAATTAACTAAAAGACAAGTTGTCTAGTATGTTCACTATTTTATTTAAGGACTAAATTACAATAATAAACATATGTTTCATGTACACTAACATTTTATGTTCAAATAAAGACAATAATGAAATTTTTTTGTGGTCCCCTTTATTTAGAAATGTATCCAAAAGTATACATTTTGGTACCGGTACCAAATAATTAACTAAAAGACAAGTTGTCTAGTATATTCACTATTTTATTTAAGGACTAAATTACAATAATAAACATATGTTTCATGTACACTAAGATTTTATGTTCAAATAAAGACAATAATGACATTTTTTTGTGGTCCCCTTTATTTAGAAAAGTATCAAAAAGTATACATTTTGGTACCTGTATTAAATAATTAACTAAAAGACAAGTTGTCTAGTATATTCACTATTTTATTTAAGGACTAAATTACAATAATAAACATATGTTTCATGTACCCTAACATTTTTTTGTTCAAATAAAGACAAAAATGAAATTTTTTTTTGGTCCCCTTTGTTTAGAAAAGTATCAAAAAGTATACATTTTTGGTACCGGTACCAAATAGTTAACTAAAAGACAAGTTGTCTAGTATATTCACTATTTTTTATT
Source organism: Entelurus aequoreus (assembly GCF_033978785.1). Classification (NCBI taxonomy): domain Eukaryota; kingdom Metazoa; phylum Chordata; class Actinopteri; order Syngnathiformes; family Syngnathidae; genus Entelurus; species Entelurus aequoreus. The sequence continues at coordinate 7,499,384 of NC_084734.1, forward strand.
AAGGACTAAATTACAATAATAAACATATGTTTCATGTACACTAACATTTTATGTTACAATAAAGACAATAATGACATTTTTTGTGGTCTCCTTTATTTAGAAAAGTATCAAAAAGTATACATTTTGACCAAATAATTAACTAAAAGACAAGTTGTCTAGTATGTTCACTATTTTATTTAAGGACTAAATTACAATAATAAACATATGTTTCATGTACACTAAGATTTTATGTTCAAATAAAGACAATAATTACATTTTTTTGTGGTGCCCTTTATTTAGAAAAGTATCAAAAAGTATACATTTTGACCAAATAATTAACTAAAAGACAAATTGTATACTATGTTCACTATTTTATATAAGGACTAAATTACAATAATAAACATATGTTTCATGTACACTAAGATTGTATGTTCAAATAAAGACAATAATTAATTTTTTTTGTAGTGCCCTATATTTAGAAAAGTATCAAAAAGTATACATTTTGGCACCGGTACCAAATAATTAACTAAAAAACAAGTTGTGTAGTATGTTCACTATTTTATTTAAGGACTAAATGAAAATAATAAACATGTTTCATGTACACTAACATTTTATGTTCAAATAAAGACAATAATGACATTTTTTTGTGGTCCCCTTTATTTAGAAAAGTATCAAAAAGTATACATTTTGGTACCGGTACCAAATAATTAACTAAAAGACAAGTTGTCTAGTATGTTCACTATTTTATTTAAAGACTAAATTACAATAATAAACATATGTTTCATGTACCCTAACATTTTTTTGTTCAAATAAAGACAATAATGACATTTTTTTGTGGTCCCCTTTATTTAGAAAAGTATCAAAAAGTATACATTTTTATTACCGGTACCAAATAATTAACTAAAAAACAAGTTGTCTAGTATGTTCACTATTTTATTGAAGGACTAAATTACAATAATAAAGATATGTTTCATGTACTCTAAGATTTTATGTTCAAATAAAGCCAATAATGACATTTTTTTGTGGTCCCCTTTATTTAGAAAAGTATCAAAAAGTATACATTTTGACCAAATAATTAACTAAAAGACAAATTGTCTAGTATGTTCACTATTTTTATTAAGGACTAAATTACAATAATAAACATATGTTTCATGTACACTAACATTTTATGTTTAAATAAAGACAATAATAGGACCCTAACATTTTATGTTCAAATAAAGACAATAATGGCATTTTTTTGTGTTCCCCTTTATTTAGAAAAGTATCAAAAAGTATACATTTTGGTACCGGTACCAAATAATTAACTAAAAAACAAGTTGTCTAGTATGTTCACTATTTTATTTAAGGACTAAATGAAAATAATAAACATGTTTCATGTACACTAACATTTTATGTTCAAATAAAGACAATAATGACATTTTTTTGTGGTCCCCTTTATTTAGAAAAGTATCAAAAAGTATACATTTTTATTACCGGTACCAAATAATTAACTAAAAGACAAGTTGTCTAGTATATTCACTATTTTGTTTAAGGACTAAATTACAATAATAAACATATGTTTCATGTACCCTAACATTTTTTTGTTCAAATAAAGACAAAAATGAAATTTTTTTTGGTCCCCTTTGTTTAGAAAAGTATCAAAAAGTATACATTTTTAGTACCGATACCAAATAATTAACTAAAAAACAAGTGGTCTAGTATATTCACTATTTTATTTAAGGACTAAATGACAATAATAAACATATGTTTCATGTACCCTAACATTTTATGTTCAAATAAAGACAAAAATGAAATTTTTTTTTGGTCCCCTTTGTTTAGAAAAGTATCAAAAAGTATACATTTTTAGTACCGGTACCAAACAATTAACTAAAAAACAAGTTGTCTAGTATGTTCACTATTTTATTTAAGGACTAAATTACAATAATAAACATATGTTTCATGTACTCTAACATTTTTTTGTTCAAATAAAGACAAAAATGAAATTTTTTTTTGGTCCCCTTTGTTTAGAAAAGTATCAAAAAGTATACATTTTTGGTACCGGTACCAAATAGTTAACTAAAAGACAAGTTGTCTAGTATATTCACTATTTTTATTAAGGACTAAATTACAATAATAAACATGTTTATAAGACCCTAACATTTTATGTTCAAATAAAGACAATAATGACATTTTTTTGTGGTCCCCTTTATTTAGAAAAGTATCAAAAAGTATACATTTTTAGTACCGGTACCAAATAATTAAATAAAAAACAATTTGTTTAGTATGTTCACTATTGTATTTAAGGACTAAATTACAATAATAAACATATGTTTCATGTACCCTAACATTTTTTTGTTCAAATAAAGACAAAAATGAAATTTTTTTTTGGTCCCCTTTGTTTAGAAAAGTATCAAAAATTATACATTTTTGGTACCGGTACCAAATAGTTAACTAAAAGACAAGTTGTCTAGTATGTTCACTATTTCATATAAGGACTAATTTACAATAATAAAAATGTTTATAGGACCCTAACATTTTATGTTCAAATAAAGACAATAATGGCATTTTTTTGTGTTCCCCTTTATTTAGAAAAGTATCAAAAAGTATACATTTTGGTACCGGTACCAAATAATTAACTAAAAAACAAGTTGTCTAGTATGTTCACTATTTTATTTAAGGACTAAATGAAAATAATAAACATGTTTCATGTACACTAACATTTTATGTTCAAATAAAGACAATAATGACATTTTTTTGTGGTCCCCTTTATTTAGAAAAGTATCAAAAAGTATACATTTTTATTACCGGTACCAAATAATTAACTAAAAGACAAGTTGTCTAGTATATTCACTATTTTGTTTAAGGACTAAATTACAATAATAAACATATGTTTCATGTACCCTAACATTTTTTTGTTCAAATAAAGACAAAAATGAAATTTTTTTTGGTCCCCTTTGTTTAGAAAAGTATCAAAAAGTATACATTTTTAGTACCGATACCAAATAATTAACTAAAAAACAAGTGGTCTAGTATATTCACTATTTTATTTAAGGACTAAATGACAATAATAAACATATGTTTCATGTACCCTAACATTTTATGTTCAAATAAAGACAAAAATGAAATTTTTTTTTGGTCCCCTTTGTTTAGAAAAGTATCAAAAAGTATACATTTTTAGTACCGGTACCAAACAATTAACTAAAAAACAAGTTGTCTAGTATGTTCACTATTTTATTTAAGGACTAAATTACAATAATAAACATATGTTTCATGTACTCTAACATTTTTTTGTTCAAATAAAGACAAAAATGAAATTTTTTTTTGGTCCCCTTTGTTTAGAAAAGTATCAAAAAGTATACATTTTTGGTACCGGTACCAAATAGTTAACTAAAAGACAAGTTGTCTAGTATATTCACTATTTTTATTAAGGACTAAATTACAATAATAAACATGTTTATAAGACCCTAACATTTTATGTTCAAATAAAGACAATAATGACATTTTTTTGTGGTCCCCTTTATTTAGAAAAGTATCAAAAAGTATACATTTTTAGTACCGGTACCAAATAATTAAATAAAAAACAATTTGTTTAGTATGTTCACTATTGTATTTAAGGACTAAATTACAATAATAAACATATGTTTCATGTACCCTAACATTTTTTTGTTCAAATAAAGACAAAAATGAAATTTTTTTTTGGTCCCCTTTGTTTAGAAAAGTATCAAAAATTATACATTTTTGGTACCGGTACCAAATAGTTAACTAAAAGACAAGTTGTCTAGTATGTTCACTATTTCATATAAGGACTAATTTACAATAATAAAAATGTTTATAGGACCCTAACATTTTATGTTCAAATAAAGACAATAATGGCATTTTTTTGTGTTCCCCTTTATTTAGAAAAGTATCAAAAAGTATACATTTTGGTACCGGTACCAAATAATTAACTAAAAAACAAGTTGTCTAGTATGTTCACTATTTTATTTAAGGACTAAATGAAAATAATAAACATGTTTCATGTACACTAACATTTTATGTTCAAATAAAGACAATAATGACATTTTTTTGTGGTCCCCTTTATTTAGAAAAGTATCAAAAAGTATACATTTTTATTACCGGTACCAAATAATTAACTAAAAGACAAGTTGTCTAGTATATTCACTATTTTGTTTAAGGACTAAATTACAATAATAAACATATGTTTCATGTACCCTAACATTTTTTTGTTCAAATAAAGACAAAAATGAAATTTTTTTTGGTCCCCTTTGTTTAGAAAAGTATCAAAAAGTATACATTTTTAGTACCGATACCAAATAATTAACTAAAAAACAAGTGGTCTAGTATATTCACTATTTTATTTAAGGACTAAATGACAATAATAAACATATGTTTCATGTACCCTAACATTTTATGTTCAAATAAAGACAAAAATGAAATTTTTTTTTGGTCCCCTTTGTTTAGAAAAGTATCAAAAAGTATACATTTTTAGTACCGGTACCAAACAATTAACTAAAAAACAAGTTGTCTAGTATGTTCACTATTTTATTTAAGGACTAAATTACAATAATAAACATATGTTTCATGTACTCTAACATTTTTTTGTTCAAATAAAGACAAAAATGAAATTTTTTTTTGGTCCCCTTTGTTTAGAAAAGTATCAAAAAGTATACATTTTTGGTACCGGTACCAAATAGTTAACTAAAAGACAAGTTGTCTAGTATATTCACTATTTTTATTAAGGACTAAATTACAATAATAAACATGTTTATAAGACCCTAACATTTTATGTTCAAATAAAGACAATAATGACATTTTTTTGTGGTCCCCTTTATTTAGAAAAGTATCAAAAAGTATACATTTTTAGTACCGGTACCAAATAATTAAATAAAAAACAATTTGTTTAGTATGTTCACTATTGTATTTAAGGACTAAATTACAATAATAAACATATGTTTCATGTACCCTAACATTTTTTTGTTCAAATAAAGACAAAAATGAAATTTTTTTTTGGTCCCCTTTGTTTAGAAAAGTATCAAAAATTATACATTTTTGGTACCGGTACCAAATAGTTAACTAAAAGACAAGTTGTCTAGTATGTTCACTATTTCATATAAGGACTAATTTACAATAATAAAAATGTTTATAGGACCCTAACATTTTATGTTCAAATAAAGACAATAATGGCATTTTTTTGTGTTCCCCTTTATTTAGAAAAGTATCAAAAAGTATACATTTTGGTACCGGTACCAAATAATTGTTATGGAGACAACACTAATGCTGACAAATAAAAGCACTTAAGGAGTACCAGCACACTTAATTAGTCTATGAATATAAGCTGCCTTATAAATAATGAGTGCTATTATGGGATGCATTCTGACATGACATTGCCAGTAAAGGTTGCATCATCAGTTTGTGGCAGGTTCTGTCGGACCTGGCCCAGAGGAGAAGTCCTCGCCAACACTCTTTGTCTAATGCACGCCGCTCTATTGTTGTCTCACTCGATGCCGCGTCGATATTTGTTCAAGTCCAGAGTGGGAAGGCCCGCAATAACCGGTTTAGTCGGCGCATTATCGGCTCGCTTTACATCGCGTCTGAAACGTGACACCCGAGTCTTGACTGCTGCCCCCGCAGGACAAGAAGCGTCCGCCACTCTTACCCCCGGGGCCCGACCCACGAGCAGGCAGGACCTCCGGATGAATGTTTCACGAGTCTTAATGTCGCCTAATGTCCTGTAACCATCTTTGGCCACGCCTCGACGCTCGCTCCTCTTTGGCAAGGCATCTTCCGCCAGTTGTTGTCCGCTCCAACTTTGCTGAGTGCGCGCTGGAGACGGCTCCACTCCACCCGACACCGCCCGGAACCGTTCAGTCCAGTCGCCTGGCATGAATGTGACTTTTCCTTTAAGAAAAACGGTGTCAGGTAAGATGCAAAACCTATTTTTAGCCTTCTTTTGTTGTCGTTTTTAGTGTTGGAGCTGTCCGTGGTGCTGAAATGTCCTTGGTGCTGAATTGCTTTTGTTGTTATAGGAGTATTTGTTCATGTTTCATGTGTTATTGTAGCGTGAGAGGTACAATGCACCTCTTTTGTAGCCTTGAAACTTGACTTTTACATCTTTTATATCCAACTTTTACATTTGTACATGTTTTGCCTGTGGAAAAGATACAAACATGCATTGGACTTGAATAATTAGAGAGTGCAGTGAAGTGATTTAGGGACAAAACCGACTCTTATGTAATATCAGTTGTTTTTTTTTACAGTTTGATAGAAGAAACAACAAACATGTATATATATATATATATATATATATATATATATATATATATATATATATATATATATATATATATATATATATATATATATATATATATATATATATATTTTTTTTTTTAAATTTTATTTATTTATTTATTTTTTTATTATTTTTATTTATTTTTTATTTTTATTTTTATTTTTTTGCACCGTGAGATATATTGTGCAAGATGGAAAAATGGATTTGGATAAGCAAGGAAATCAAACAAAGCACTAATATGATGCACTTTAAGAAACTGTTCAAACTAAAAGTGTTCACAAAGTACAAACATTTAAGAATTATGATACACAACTTGAACCTTTTTTGAAGAAAACAACATTAGATAATGACAGCGCTAATATTTTAAGAAACCGTTCAAACTACTAGTGTTCACAAAGTACAAAAAATTAAGAATTATGATAAACATCTTGAACCTTTTTTTTAAAGAAAACAACATTAGATAATGTCATTCATCTCCTCAATGAACAATAAATTACTCAATTATTTATGAGAACTTTAATTATTGTGTATATGTATTATATTTATTTATATATTTACGATTTTTTTACTTGCTTATGGTATATTTATTTATTTACTGTTCTGTTACAAACAAAGCACAACAAAATAATAATTATGATAAACATCTTGAACCTTTTTTAAAGAAAACAACATTAGATAATGTCATTCATCTCCTCGGTGAACAATAAATTACTCAATTATTTATGAGAACTTTAATTATTGTGTATATGTCTTATATTTCTTCATATATTTACGATTTTTTACTTGCTTATGGTATATTTTTTTATTTACTGTTCTGTTACAAACAAAAAAATAAGAATTATGATAAACATCTTGAACCTTTTTTTTAAAAGAAAACAACATTAGATAATGTCATTCATCTCCAAGGTGAACAATAAATTACTCAACTATTTATGAGAACTTTCATTATTGTGTATATGTATTATATTTATTTATATATTTACGATTTTTTTTACTTGCTTATGGTATATTTTTTTATTTACTGTTCTGTTACAAACAAAAAAATAAGAATTATGATAAACATCTTGAACCTTTTTTTTTTTTAAAAGAAAACAACATTAGATAATGTCATTCATCTCCTCTGTGAACAATAAATTACTCAATTATTTATGAGAACTTTAATTATTGTGTATATGTATTATATTTATTTATATATTTACGATTTTTTTACTTGCTTATGGTATATTTATTTATTTACTGTTCTGTTACAAACAAAGCACAACAAAATAATAATTATGATAAACATCTTGAACCTTTTTTAAAGAAAACAACATGAGATAATGTCATTCATCTCCTCGGTGAACAATAAATTACTCAATTATTTATGAGAACTTTAATTATTGTGTATATGTCTTATATTTCTTCATATATTTACGATTTTTTTACTTGCTTATGGTATATTTTTTTATTTACTGTTCTGTTACAAACAAAGCACAACAAAATAATAATTATGATAAACATCTTGAACCTTTTTTAAAGAAAACAACATTAGATAATGTCATTCATCTCCTCGGTGAACAATAAATTACTCAATTATTTATGAGAACTTTAATTATTGTGTATATGTCTTATATTTCTTCATATATTTACGATTTTTTTACTTGCTTATGGTATATTTTTTTATTTACTGTTCTGTTACAAACAAAAAAATAAGAATTATGATAAACATCTTGAACCTTTTTTTTTTTTAAAGAAAACAACATTAGATAATGTCATTTATCTCCAAGGTGAACAATAAATGACTCAACTATTTATGAGAACTTTAATTATTGTGTATATGTATTATATTTATTTATATATTTACGATTTTTTTACTTGCTTATGGTATATTTATTTATTTACTGTTCTGTTACAAACAAAGCACAACAAAATAATAATTATGATAAACATCTTGAACCTTTTTTAAAGAAAACAACATTAGATAATGTCATTCATCTCCTCGGTGAACAATAAATTACTCAACTATTTATGAGAACTTTAATGTGTATATGTTTATATGTCTTATATTTATTTATGTATTTACTTATGGTATATTTATTTATTTACTGTTCTGTTACAAACAAAGCACAACAAAATAATAATTATGATAAACATCTTGAACCTTTTTTTAAAGAAAACAACATTAGATAATGTCATTCATCTCCTCGGTGAACAATAAATTACTCAACTATTTATGAGAACTTTCATTATTGTGTATATGTATTATATTTATTTATATATTTACTTACTTATGGTATATTTACTTATTTACTGTTCTGTTACAAACAAAGCACAACAAAATAAGAATTATGATAAACATCTTGAACCTTTTTTAAAGAAAACAACATTAGATAATGTCATTCATCTCCAAGGTGAACAATAAATTACTCAATTATTTATGATAACTTTCATTATTGTGTATTTGTCTTATATATTTTTTAATCTATTTACGATTTGTTTACTTACTTATAGTATATCAATCTATTTATTTACTGTTCCGTTACAAACAAAGCACAACAAAATAATAATTATGATAAACATCTTGAACCTTTTTTAAAGAAAACAACATTAGATAATGTCATTCATCTCCTCGGTGAACAATAAATTACTCAATTATTTATGAGAACTTTATTTATTGTGTATATGTATTATATTTATTCATATATTTACGATTTTTTTACTTGCTTATGGTATATTTTTTTATTTACTGTTCTGTTACAAACAAAAAAATAATAATTATGATAAACATCCTGAACCTTTTTTAAAGAAAACAACATTAGATAATGTCATTCATCTCCTCGGTGAACAATAAATTACTCAATTATTTATGAGAACTTTAATTATTGTGTATATGTATTATATTTATTTATATATTTACGATTTTTTTACTTGCTTATGGTATATTTTTTTATTTACTGTTCTGTTACAAACAAACAAAAAATAATGATGATAAACATCTTGAACCTTTTTTAAAGAAAACAACATTAGATAATTTCATTCATTTCCAAGGTGAACAATAAATTACTCAACTATTTATGAGAACTTTAATGTGTATATGTGTATATGTCTTATATTTATTTATGTATTTACTTACTTATGGTATATTTACTTATTTACTGTTCTGTTACAAACAAAGCACAACAAAATAAGAATTATGATAAACATCTTGAACCTTTTTTTAAAGAAAACAACATTAGATAATGTCATTCATCTCCTCTGTGAACAATAAATTACTCAACTATTTATGAGAACTTTAATTATTGTGTATATGTATTATATTTATTCATATATTTACGATTGTTTTACTTGCTTATGGTATATTTTTTTATTTACTGTTCTGTTACAAACAAAAAAATAATAATTATGATAAACATCCTGAACCTTTTTTAAAGAAAACAACATTAGATAATGTCATTTATCTCCAAGGTGAACAATAAATTACTCAACTATTTATGAGAACTTTAATTATTGTGTATATGTATTATATTTATTTATATATTTACGATTTTTTTACTTGCTTATGGTATATTTATTTATTTACTGTTCTGTTACAAACAAAGCACAACAAAATAATAATTATGATAAACATCTTGAACCTTCTTTAAAGAAAACAACATTAGATAATGTCATTCATCTCCTCGGTGAACAATAAATTACTCAACTATTTATGAGAACTTTAATGTGTATATGTTTATATGTCTTATATTTATTTATGTATTTACTTACTTATGGTATATTTACTGATTTACTGTTCTGTTACAAACAAAGCACAACAAAATAAGAATCATGATAAACAACTTGAACCTTTTTAAAGAAAACAACATTAGATAATGTCATTCGTCTCCTCGGTGAACAATAAATTACTCAATTATTTATGAGAACTTTAATTATTGTGTATATGTATTATATTTATTTATATATTTACTTACTTATGGTATATTTACTTATTTACTGTTCTGTTACAAACAAAGCACAACAAAATAAGAATTATGATAAACATCTTGAACCTTTTTTAAACATTAGATAATGTCATTCATCTCCAAGGTGAACAATAAATTACTCAATTATTTATGATAACTTTCATTATTGTGTATTTGTCTTATATTTTTTTAAATCTATTTACGATGTGTTTACTTACTTATAGTATATTAATCTATTTATTTACTGTTCCGTTACAAACAAAGCATAACAAAATAAAAATTATGATAAACATCTTGAACCTTTTGAAAAAAAAAAAAAATTAGATAATGTCATTCATCTCCTCGGTGAACAATAAATTACTCAACTATTTATGAGAACTTTCATTATTGTGTATATGTATTATATTTATTCATATATTTACGATGTTTTTACTTGCTTATGGTATATTTATTTGTTTACTGTTCTGTTACAAAACAAAAAAATAATAATTATGATAAACATCTTGAACCTTTTTTTTTTAAAGAAAACAACATTAGATAATGTCATTCATCTCCAAGGTGAACAATAAATTACTCAACTATTTATGAGAACCTTAACTAATGTGTATATGTTTATATGTCTTATATGTATTTATGCATTTACTTACTTATGGTATATTTATTTATTTACTGTTCTGTTACAAACAGAGTACCAAGAAATGGGATTAAATAAACTCGGCTTCTTCCTACTCCTTTTCGGACGTGAATCAACTGGAAATATGTGATGCATGACATTGAAATTTTATTTTACGCGTGTTCCAAAAAAACTGTAACTAACTAACTAACTAACTAACTAACTAACTAACTAACTAACTAACTAACTAACTAACTAACTAACTAACTAACTAACTAACTAACTAACTAACTAACTAACAGAGACGTTTAACATTGCTCAGTGCCAGCTTGCAGTTAGTGGTTAAAAAAAATAAAAAAGCTGTAAAAATGTCTCTCTCGGACGCTAGATGGTGCTGTTGTTTAGCCTTTAAACGCACTTTTTACCAACCAAGCCTGTTTGCCAGAGTTGAAGTCAAATGAATAAATGTGACCCTTTTTTTTTTAATGCAAATCTCGCTTAGAAAGTACAAATATGGCAAAACAATAATACAAATATTACTTTGGTACCAGTACCAAAATGTATATCGATACTTTTCCAACTAAAGGGAACTCGGGAAAAGTGTCAATTTTGGCTTCATTTTAACATTAAATCTTACAGTACAATAAACATATGTTTTCTTATTGCACTCAAAGAACAATTTTACAAGGTTAAAATATAAATTAAAGGGCATTAAGCCCATTGGGCTTTTCTTCTTACACTCAAATAACTTTTTATAATTTTCCATAATTACATATAGTCTGACATCATCAAGGATTATAATATAATACTTAAAAAAAAAAGCTTTATTGACATTATATTAAAAATGCTTCGTGATTTATGGTTGCCACTCCTGGTCTGTGCTTTAAGAAAAATACGAGCATTTAAAGAAGTTGTAATTTACAACCGCACCACGCTGTCCCCCTACCTAGGGCTAACCTAACCTAACCCTAACCCAGCCTAACCTAACCCTAACCATACACCTAACCATAACCTCAACCTCAACCTCAACCTCAACCCCAACCCTAACCCTAACCCAACATATTCATAAAGAAAGCAATGCGACTGTAATGTAACAATAATGAACCTAACCTAACCCTAACCTAACCCTAACCTAACCTAACCCTAACCCTAACTCTAACCCAACACATCCATAAAGAAAGCCCTGCAACTGTAATGTAACAATCATTGAAACAAATAATTACATAAATAACATAAGCCATCAATAAAAAAATAAGTATATGCTACAGAAATTTTGAAGATGCATGTTATCCATCCATCCATTTTCTACCGCTTGTCCTTTTTTAGGGTAGCAGGGTGGGGGCTGGAGCCTATCCCAGCTGCATCCGGGCGCGGAAAAAGATGCATTTAAATTTCAGCGAATGTTTCAATTGAAGACATTTTTTTCTTTCCATCCAGCATATTTTTGCGCATAGTAAATGTGCATCTTTAATATTTCGATGTGTGTATCAAGAAAAAATGCAAGAAAAAACGCGCCACCGCTCTCATGTTCTCTCAATTTCAGAAACGATGTCCGCGTACTTAAAGTTCCGATCACTCCATGCGGTCTAGAGCAGTAGTCCCCAACCTTTTTGTCAACGCTTGAAAATTTGTCCCACGGACCGGTGGGGTGGGGGGGTTGGGTTGGGGGTTGGGGGGTGTATTTAAAAAAATAATAATAATAATTTTAATTATTTTTTCACATAAATTAATACAATCATGTGTGCTTACGGACTGTATCCCTGCAGACTGTATTGATATATATTGAGATATAATGTATATATTGTGTTTTTTATGTTGATTTCATTAAAAAAAAAAAAAAAAAAAAAAATTCTTGTGCGGCCCGGTACCAATCGGTCCGCGGACCGGTGGTTGGGGACCACTGGTCTAGAGTAGAGGTGGGGGAAATAATCGATTTTTACATTCGTCGCAATTCGGACATTTAGAATTGATTAGTAAACGTCGATTATCGATTTATTTACTGAAAATAAAATAATGCAGACAATTCTAAAATTTTCAGCGAGAGGACACTTATGGTCCAGTTTTGCACACATTTTCATTCATTTACTAAATGTGTTGGGAATTTATTTATTTACAAATGCTCTGATTTTAAAAAGTTGCCAATGATAAACGCTCATTTAGTGAAACAAAAATTAATGTAAAACTGCATCAATATACATCCATTAAAGATGTATCAATAAACGATTATTAATGGAATCATGAGGCGGCCAAAGATTTCCACCTCCAGTCTGAAATTGATCAATTCTGATCAGTTTTACTCATAAAAAAAACCCAAAAAACAACATAATATATTTAGGGAAGATATTTTAAATATACAAACATGTTCTGTTTGCAATAACCCTTCATTATTTTTTTGATAATAAATGTGCATCTTTAATATTTAAATGTAGATGCAAGAAAAAAACGCGCCACCGCTCTCATGTTCTCTCAATTTCAGAAACGATGCTCCTTTATTTGAGGACACTTATGGTCCAGTTTTGCACACAATTTCATTAATTTAATAAATATGTTTTTAAAAAGTTGCCAATGATAAATGCTCATTTAGTGAAACAAAAATTCATGTAAAACTGCATCAATATACATCCATTAAAGATGTATCAATAAACGATTATTAATGGAATCATGAGGCGGCCAAAGATTTCTACCTCTAGTCTGAAGTTTATCAATTCTGATGAGTTATACTCATCAAAAAAACCCCCAAAAAAACAAAATATATTTAGGGAAGATAGTTTAAATATACAAACATGTTCTGCTTGCAATAACCCTTCATTATTTTTTTCATAATAAATGTACATCTTTAATATTTAAATGTTTGTATCAATGAAAAATGCAAGAAAAAAACGCGCCACCGCTCTCATGTTCTCTCAATTTCAGAAACGATGCTCCTTTATTTGAGGACACTTATGGTCCAGTTTTGCACACATTTTCATTAATTTAATAAATATGTTTTTAAAAAGTTGCCAATGATAAACGCTCATTTAGTGAAACAAAAATTCATGTAAAACTGCATCAATATACATCCATTAAAGATGTATCAATAAACGATTATTAATGGAATCATGAGGCGGCCAAAGATTTCCACCTCCAGTCTGAAGTTTATCAATTCTGATCAGTTATACTCATCAAAAAAACAAAAAAACAACAGAATATATTTAGGGAAGATAGTTTAAATATACAAACATGTTCTGCTTGCAATAACCCTTCATTATTTTTTTGATAATAAATGTGCATCTTTAATATTTAAATGTAGATGCAAGAAAAAAACGCGCCACCGCTCTCATGTTCTCTCAATTTCAGAAACTATGCTCCTTTATTTGAGGACACTTATGGTCCAGTTTTGCACACATTTTCATTCATTTAATAAATATGTTTTTAAAAAGTTGCCAATGATAAACGCTCATTTAGTGAAACAGAAATTCATGTAAAACTGCATCAATATACATCCATTAAAGATGTATCAATAAACGACTATTAATGGAATCATGAGGCGGCCAAAGATTTCTACCTCCAGTCTGAAGTTTGTCAATTCTGATCAGTTATACTCATCAAAAAAACAAAAAAACAACATAATATATTTAGGGGAGATAGTTTAAATATATATATGTTCTGTTTGCAATAACCCTTTTTTTAAAAAATTGTTATTAGATTTTTAAAATAAATAAATAAATAAATAAATCAACATAATAATGCAATAACCCTTTTAATTGAATATATATATTTTTTCCATCCAGTATAATTTTTGCGCAAACTGCTGAATCAGCACAATTTCGCGTCTTCACGACTCCCTCTGCGCCCTTTTTCTTTGAACCGGTTCTGAAAAAATGATATGGATCAGGTTTACACGATGCGCACCTCTGCTCGCACACCCACGCACGCTGGCCGTGTCTCCGCGCTCCCCCCACCCCCCCACCCCCCCCCACCCTCCTCCTCCTCCCCACCCTTCCACCCCCTCCGAGCTGCTCGTCGTGCGAGCTGGAGGTGGGATGCTGCCAGGCGGCTCTCGGCAGTCCGCGCCTCGCCTCCAACATGAGGAGGAAAAAGTCTCTCCTGGGTTGACGTCCTCCCTCCATCCTCCCGTCAAACAGGTGTTCCGTGACCAACCTTCCCCTCCAGGCGCTAAAAGATCCACCATGGATTCTTCTTCACATCCCCGGACCTTTTCTTCCTGAACCCGGTTCTTCTGATCGCCGTATCCGGACTCATTTAGCCAGGACTCGGAGCGATTTTTTTTAGTTTTTTTGGGGGGGGGTTTCAGGTCTTCCAGGCCGCCAAAGTGGCCATGGCCGCCGCCATCGCCAGTTCCCTCATCAGGCAGAAGCGGCAGGCGAGGGAGCGGGAAAAGTCCAACGCCTGCCGCTGTGTCAGCAGCCCCAGCAAGAGCAAAGGCAACTGCGACAAGCCCGGGCGGCTCAACGTCTTCTCCCGGGTCAAACTCTTTGGCTCCAAGAAGCGGCGCAGGAGGCGGCCAGGTGTGTTGTTGCGGTGACACTTTTTCACAAAGTCGGGGGGAAAAGTTGGTGGATTCTCCTCAGAGGAGACACCTTGAACAGGGACAAATTAACGGATGCTTCATCCGTCAACGTCTGCTCCTTCGAACCACAAAGGACCAAACTTCTTAAGCTTCTACGGTATACCGCTACTAGTATAATATCACAATCGGTACAATACCGCCTCTAAAAAGTACCTGTTTTTTTTTGTTTGTTTTTTACGGCGTCGTCACGTGGTGACATTGCTGGTTTTACCAGCAGAGGAGCATGTTCGGCAGCGCGTGCACACAGAGTACTTACAAGCAGACACGGCGTGTAGACAAAAAAGGGAGAATGGACGCATTTTGGTAAAAAAAGTAAAGATAAAGGTGAAGTTATAACATGAAGAGATGCTTTAATTTTGTTCAAATAAAGCCTTTTTTTTTCAGTGGTGCCCCTTTATGTAGAAAAGTAACGAAAAGTATCGAAATACATTTTGGTACCGATACCTAAATATTGGTATCGGGACAACAATAGCGCAAACTAACAGCGGTGTGTCGGTTCCTTTCACTGGAACTCTTCACTTCCGTGCAAAGTAAGCTTCTACGGTATACCGCTACTAGTATAATATCACAATCGGTACAATACCGCCTCTAAAAAGTACCTGTTATTTTTTTTTTTTTTTTTACGGCGTCGTCACGTGGTGATATTGCTGGTTTTACGAACAGAGGAGCATGTTCGGCAGCGCACACACACAGAGTACTTACAAGCAGACACGGCGTGTAGACAGAAAAGGGAGAATGGACGCATTTTGGTGTAAAAAGTAAAGATAAAGGTGAAGTTATAACAGGAAGAGATGCTTTAATTTTGTTAAAATGAAGCCTTTTTTTTTCAGTGGTGCCCCTTTATGTAGAAAAGTAACGAAAAGTATCGAAATACATTTTGGTACCGATACCTAAATATTGGTATCGGGACAACATTAGCGCAAACTAACAGCGGTGTGTCGGTTCCTTTCACCGGAACTCTTCACTTCCATGCAAAGTAAGCTTCTACAGTATACCGCTACTAGTATAATATTACAATTGGTACAATACCGCCTCTAAAAAGTACCTGTTTTTTGTTTTTTTTTACGGCGTCGTCACGTGGTGACATTGCTGGTTTTACCAGCAGAGGAGCATGTTCGGCAGCGCACACACGCAGAGTACTTACAAGCAGACACGGAGTGTGGACAGAAAAGGGAGAATTTTGGTGTAAAAAGTAAAGATAAAGGTGAAGTTATAACAGGAAGAGATGCTTTAATTTTGTTAAAATAAAGCCTTTTTTTTCAGTGGTGCCCCTTTATGTAGAAAAGTAACGAAAAGTATCGAAATACATTTTGGTACCGATACCTAAATATTGGTATCGGGACAACATAAGCGCAAACTAACAGCGGTGTGTCGGTTCCTTTCACCGGAACTCTTCACTTCCGTGCAAAGTAAGCTTCTACGGTATACCGCTACTAGTATAATATTACAATCGGTACAATACCGCCTCTAAAAAGTACCTGTTTTTTTTTTTGTTTTTTTTACGGCGTCGTCACGTGGTGACATTGCTGGTTTTACGAACAGAGGAGCATGTTCGGCAGCGCACACACACAGAGTACTTACAAGCAGACACGGCGTGTAGACAGAAAAAGGAGAATGGACGCATTTTGGTGTGAAAAGTAAAGATAAAGGTGAAGTTATAACAGGAAGAGATGCTTTAATTTTGTTAAAATAAAGCCTTTTTTTTTCAGTGGTGCCCCTTTATGTAGAAAATTAACGAAAAGTATCAAAAAGTATCGAAATACTTTTTGGTACCGATACCTAAATATTGGTATCGGGACAACATTAGCGCAAACTAACAGCGGTGTGTCTGTTCCTTTCACCGGAACTCTTCACTTCCGTGCAAAGTAAGCTTCTACAGTAAACCGCTACTAGTATAATATCACAATCGGTACAATACCGCCTCTAAAAAGTACCTGTTTTTTTTAATTATTATTTTTTACGGGCATGACGGTGCATTGTCACATTGCTGATTTTACGAGCAGAGGAGCATGTTCGGCAGCGCGCGCACACAGAGTACTTACAAGCAGACACGGTGTGTAGACAAAAAAGGGAGAATGGACGCATTTTGGTGTAAAAAGTAAAGATAAAGGTGAAGTTATAACAGGAAGAGATGCTTTAATTTTGTTAAAATAAAGCCTTTTTTTTTCAGTGGTGCCCCTTTATGTAGAAAAGTAACGAAAAGTATCGAAATACATTTTGGTACCGATACCTAAATATTGGTATCGGGACAACATTAGCGCAAACTAACAGCGGTGTGTCGGTTCCTTTCACCGGAACTCTTCACTTCCGTGCAAAGTAAGCTTCTACGGTATACCGCTACTAGTATAATATTACAATTGGTACAATACCGCCTCTAAAAAGTACCTGTTTTTTGTTTTTTTTTACGGCGTCGTCACGTGGTGACATTGCTGGTTTTACCAGCAGAGGAGCATGTTCGGCAGCGCACACACGCAGAGTACTTACAAGCAGACACGGAGTGTGGACAGAAAAGGGAGAATTTTGGTGTAAAAAGTAAAGATAAAGATGAAGTTATAACAGGAAGAGATGCTTTAATTTTGTTAAAATAAAGCCTTTTTTTTCAGTGGTGCCCCTTTATGTAGAAAAGTAACGAAAAGTATCGAAATACATTTTGGTACCGATACCTAAATATTGGTATCGGGACAACATTAGCGCAAACTAACAGCGGTGTGTCGGTTCCTTTCACCGGAACTCTTCACTTCCGTGCAAAGTAAGCTTCTACGGTATACCGCTACTAGTATAATATCACAATCGGTACAATACCGCCTCTAAAAAGTACCTGTTTTCTTTTATTTTATATTTTTACGGCGTCGTCACGTGGTGACATTGCTGGTTTTACCAGCAGAGGAGCATGTTCGGCAGCGCCTAGCACACAGAGTACTTACAAGCAGACACGGTGTGTAGACAGAAAAGGGAGAATGGATGCATTTTGGTAAAAAAAGTAAAGATAAAGGTGAAGTTATAACAGGAAGAGATGCTTTAATTTTGTTAAAATAAGGCCTTTTTTTTCAGTGGTGCCCCTTTATGTAGAAAATTAACGAAAAGTATCAAAAAGTATCGAAATACATTTTGGTACCGATACCTAAATATTGGTATCGGGACAACATTAGCGCAAACTAACAGCGCCGTGTCTGAGTGTAAGTACTCTGTGTGTGCGCTACCGAACATGCTCCTCTGTCCGTAAAACCAGCAATGTCACCACGTGACGACGACGTAAAAAAAAAAAAAATTTAAAAAAACAGGTACTTTTTAGAGGCGGTATTGTACCGATTGTGATATTATACTAGTAGCGGTATACCGTAGAAGCTTACTTTGCATGGAAGTGAAGAGTTCCGGTGAAAGGAACCGACACACCGCTGTTAGTTTGCGCTAATGTTGTCCCGATACCAATATTTAGGTATCGGTACCAAAACGTATTTCGATATTTTTTGATACTTTTTGTTACTTTTCTACATAAAGGGGCACCACGGTGTGTAGACAAAAAAGGGAGAATGGACGCATTTTGGTGTAAAAAGTAAAGATAAAGGTGAAGTTATAACAGGAAGAGATGCTTTAATTTTGTTCAAATAAAGCCTTTTTTTTTCAGTGGTGCCCCTTTATGTAGAAAAGTAACGCAAAGTATCAAAAAGTATCGAAATACATTTTGGTACCGATACCTAAATATTGGTATCGGGACAACATTAGCGCAAACTAACAGCGGTGTGTCGGTTCCTTTCACCGGAACTCTTCACTTCCGTGCAAAGTAAGCTTCTACGGTAAACCGCTACTAGTATAATATTACAATCGGTACAATACCGCCTCTAAAAAGTACCTGTTTTTTTTAATTATTTTTTTTTACGGCGTCGTCACGTCGGGACATTGCTAGTTTTACGAACAGAGGAGCATGTTCGGTAGCGCACACACAGAGTACTTACAAGCAGACACGGCGTGTAGACAGAAAAGGGAGAATTTTGGTGTAAAAAGTAAAGATAAAGGTGAAGTTATAACAGGAAGAGATGCTTTAATTTTGTTCAAATAAAGCCTTTTTTTTTCAGTGGTGCCCCTTTATGTAGAAAAGTAACGAAAAGTATCAAAAAGTATCGAAATACATTTTGGTACCGATACCTAAATATTGGTATCGGGACAACATTAGCGCAAACTAACAGCGGTGTGTCGGTTCCTTTCACCGGAACTCTTCACTTCCGTGCAAAGTAAGCTTCTACGGTATACCGCTACTAGTATAATATCACAATCGGTACAATACCGCCTCTAAAAAGTACCTGTTTTCTTTTATTTTATATTTTTACGGCGTCGTCACGTGGTGACATTGCTGGTTTTACCAGCAGAGGAGCATGTTCGGCAGCGCACACACACAGAGTACTTACAAGCAGACCTGGCGTGTAGACAGAAAAAGGAGAATGGACGCATTTTGGTGTGAAAAGTAAAGATAAAGGTGAAGTTATAACAGGAAGAGGTGCTTTAATTTTGTTAAAATAAAGCCTTTTTTTTCCAGTGGTGCCCCTTTATGTAGAAAATTAACGAAAAGTATCAAAAAGTATCGAAATACATTTTGGTACCGATACCTAAATATTGGTATCGGGACAACATTAGCGCAAACTAACAGCGGTGTGTCGGTTCCTTTCACCGGAACTCTTCACTTCCGTGCAAAGTAAGCTTCTACGGTATACCGCTACTAGTATAATATTACAATTGGTACAATACCGCCTCTAAAAAGTACCTGTTTTTTTTTTGTTTTTTTTACGGCGTCGTCACGTGGTGACATTGCTGGTTTTACGAACAGAGGAGCATGTTCGGTAGCGCAAAGTAAGCTTCTACGGTATACCGCTACTAGTATAATATTACAATTGGTACAATACCGCCTCTAAAAAGTACCTGTTTTTTTTTGTTTTTTTTACGGCGTCGTCACGTGGTGACATTGCTGGTTTTACGAACAGAGGAGCATGTTCGGTAGCGCACACACACAGAGTACTTACAAGCAGACACGGAGTGTGGACAGAAAAGGGAGAATTTTGGTGTAAAAAGTAAAGATAAAGGTGAAGTTATAACAGGAAGAGGTGCTTTGATTTTGTTCAAATAAAGCCTTTTTTCTCAGTGGTGCCCCTTTATGTTGAAAAGTAACGAAAAGTATCAAAAAGTATCGAAATACATTTTGGTACCGATACCTAAATATTGGTATCGGGACAACATTAGCGCAAACTAACAGCGGTGTGTCGGTTCCTTTCACCGGAACTCTTCACCTTCGTGCAAAGTAAGCTTCTACGGTATACCGCTACTAGTATAATATCACAATCAGTACAATACCGCCTCTAAAAAGTACCTGTTTTTTTTATTATTATTTTTTACGTGCATGACGGCGCGTTGTCACATTGCTGATTTTACGGGCAGAGGAGCATGTTCAGCAGCGCACACACACAGAGTACTTAGAAGCAGACACAGTGTGTAGACAGAAAAGGGAGAATGGACGCATTTTGGTGTGAAAAGTAAAGATAAAGGTGAAGTTATAACAGGAAGAGATGCTTTAATTTTGTTAAAATAAAGCCTTTTTTTTCAGTGGTGCCCCTTTATGTAGAAAAGTAACGCAAAGTATCAAAAAGTATAGAAATACATTTTGGTACCGATACCTAAATATTGGTATCGGGACAAGATTAGCGCAAACTAACAGCGGTGTGTCTGTTTCTTTCACCGGAACTCTTCACTTCCGTGCAAAATAAGTTTCTACGGTATACCGCTACTAGTATAATATAACAATTGGTACAAGACCGCCTCTAAAAAGTACCTGTTTTCTTTTATTTTATATTTTTACGGCATCGTCACGTGGTGACATTGCTGGTTTTATCAGCAGAGGAGCATGTTCGGCAGCGCACACACACAGAGTACTTACAAGCAGACACGGTGTGTAGACAAAAAAGGGAGAATGGACGCATTTTGGTGTGAAAAGTAAAGATAAAGGTGAAGTTATAACAGGAAGAGATGCTTTAATTTTGTTAAAATAAAGCCTTTTTTTTCAGTGGTGCCCCTTTATGTAGAAAAGTAACGAAAAGTATCAAAAAGTATCGAAATACATTTCGGTACCGGTACCGATACCTAAATATTGGACAACCCTAGCGCAAACTAACAACGGTGTGTCGGTTCCTTTCACCGGAACACCGCTACTAGTATAATATTACAATCGGTACAATACCGCCTCTAAAAAGTACCTGTTTTTTTTATTTTAATGGGCATGACGGCGCGTCGTCACGTGGTGACATTTCTGGTTTACCAGCAGAGGAGCATGTTCGGCAGCGCGCACAAACAGAGTACTTACAAGCAGACATGGCGTGTAGACAGAAAAGGGAGAATTTTGGTGTAAAAAAGTAAAGATAAAGGTGAAGTTATAAGAGGAAGAGGTGCTTTAAGACATGGCTAAGATCTTTTGTTAAAATAAAGCCTTTTTTTTTTGGTGGTAACCTTTATTTAGAAAAGTACCGAGAAGTATCAAAAAGTATCAAAATACATTTTGGTACAGATACCTAAATATTTGTATCGGGACAACATTAGCACAAACTAATAGTTTGAATATGTTCTGTTTGCAATAACCCTTAATTATTTTTTTTCATAATAAATGTGCATCTTTAATATTTAAATGTGTGTGTCAATGAAAAATGCAAGAAAAAAACGCGCCACCGCTCTCATGTTCTCTCAATTTCAGAAACGATGTCCGAGTACTTACAAACAGACACAGTGTGTAGACAGAAAAGGGAGAATTTTGGTGTAAAAAAGTAAAGATAAAGGTGAAGTTATAACAGGAAGAGATGCTTTAAGACATGGCTAAGAGTTTTTGTACCTTTAGGGAAAATAGTTTGAATATGTTCTGCTTGCAATAACCCTTCATTATTTTTTTCATAAGAAATGTGCATCATGAATATTTAAATGTGTGTATTAATGAAAAATGCAAGAAAAAACGCGCCACCGCTCTCATGTTCTCTCAATTTCAGAAACTATGCTCCTTTATTTGAGGACACTTATGGTCCAGTTTTGCACACATTTTCATTAATTTAATAAATATGTTTTTAAAAAGTTGCCAATGATTAACGCTCATTTAGTGAAACAAAAATTCATGTAAAACTGCATCAATATACATCCATTAAAGATGTATCAATAAACGACTATTAATGGAATCATGAGGCGGCCAAATATTTCCACCTCGAGTCTGAAGTTTATCAATTCTGATCAGTTATACTCATTAAAAAAAAAAAAACATAATATATTTAGGGAAGATATATTAAATATACAAACATGTTCTGCTTGCAATAAACCTTAATTATTGTTTTCATAATAAATATGCATCCTTAATATTTAAACGTGTGTATCAATGAAAAATGCAAGAAGAAACGCGCCACCGCTCTCATGTTCTCTCCATTTCAGAAACGATGTCCGCATATTTAAAGTTCCGATCACTCCATGCGGTCTGGAGTAGAGGTGGGGGAAATAATCGATTTTTAGATGCGTCGCAATTCGGACATGGACGATTCTATAATTGATTAGTAAACGTCGATTATCGATTTATTTACTGAAAATAAAATAATGCAGACAATTCTAAAATTTGCAGCGAGAGGACACTTATTGTTCAGTTTTGCACACATTTTCATTAATTTACTAAATGTGTTGGGAATTTATTTACAAATGCTCCGTTTTTAAAAAGTTGCAAGTGATAAACGCTCATGTAGTGAAACAAAAATGTATGTAAAACTGCATCAATATACATCCATTAAAGATGTATCAATAAACGATTATTAATGGAATCATGAGGCGGCCAAAGATTTCCACCTCCAGTCTGAATTTTATCAATTCTGAAAAGTTATACTCATCAAAAAAATATTTAGGGAAGATAGTTTAAAAATACAAACATGTTCTGCTAGCAATAACCCTTAATTATTTTTTTCATAATAAATGTGCATCTTTAATATTTGAATGTGTGTATCAATAAAAATGCAAGAAAAAACGCGCCACCGCTCTCATGTTCTCTCAATTTCAGAAACGATGTCCGCGTATTTAAAAGTTTTGATCACTCCGCCTCTACTCCGGTCTGGAGTAGAGGTGGGGGAAATAATCGATTTTTAGATGTGTCGCAATTCGGACATGGACGATTCTATAATTGATTAGTAAACGTCGATTATCGATTTATTTACTTAAAATAAAATAATGCAGACAGAGTGATCAGACTTTATTTGAGGACACTTATTGTCCAGTTTTGCACACATTTTCATTAATTTCATAAATGTGTTGGATTAAATATGTATCAATAAAGGATTATTAATGGAATCATGAGGCGGACAAATATTTCCACCTCTAGTCTGAAGTTTATCAATTCCGATCAGTTATATTCATAAAAAAAAATGTTCTGCTTGCAATAACCCTTCATTATTTTTTTCATAATAAATGTGCATCTTTAGTATTTAAATGTGTGTAGCAATGAAAAATGCAAGAAAAAACGCGCCACCGCTCTCATGTTCTCTCAATTTCAGAAACGATGTCCGCGTATTAAAAGTTTTGATCACTCCACCTCTACTCCGGTCTGGAGTAGAGGTGGGGGAAATAATCGATTTTTAGATGCGTCGCAATTCGGACATGGACGATTCTATAATTGATTAGTAAACGTCGATTATCGATTTATTTACTGAAAATAAAATAATGCAGACAGAGTGATCAGACTTTATTTGAGGACACTTATTGTCCAGTTTTGCACACATTTTCATTAATTTCATAAATGTGTTGGATTAAAGATGTATCAATAAAGGATTATTAATGGGGCGGCCAAATATTTCCACCTCTAGTCTGAAGTTTATCAATTCCGATCAGTTATATTCATTAAAAAAAATGTTCTGCTTGCAATAACCCTTCATTATTTTTTTTCATAATAAATGTGCATCTTTAGTATTTAAATGTGTGTAGCAATGAAAAATGCAAGAAAAAACGCGCCACCGCTCTCATGTTCTCTCAATTTCAGAAACGATGTCCGCGTATTTAAAAGTTTTGATCACTCCACCTCTACTCCGGTCTGGAGTAGAGGTGGGGGAAATAATCGATTTTTAGATGTGTCGCAATTCGGACATGGACGATTCTATAATTGATTAGTAAACGTCGATTATCGATTTATTTACTGAAAATAAAATAATGCAGACAGAGTGATCAGACTTTATTTGAGGACACTTATTGTCCAGTTTTGCACACATTTTCATTAATTTCATAAATGTGTTGGATTAAAGATGTATCAATAAAGGATTATTAATGGAATCATGAGGCGGCCAAATATTTCCACCTCTAGTCTGAAGTTTATCAATTCCGATCAGTTATATTCATAAAAAACAATTTTCTGCTTGCAATAACCCTTCATTATTTTTTTCATAATAAATGTGCATCTTTAATATTTAAATGTGTGTAGCAATGAAAAATGCAAGAAAAAACGCGCCACCGCTCTCATGTTCTCTCAACTTCAGCATACTTAAAGTTCCGATCACTCCAAAGTATTATTAATGGAATCGTAGCTCCTGAATCGTAATGGAATGGTGAGGTGGCCAAAGATTCCCCAACACCTCTAGTCTGAAGTTTAAACATTCTGATCAGTTATATGATTAATCATTCAACTATTTAGCCACCAAAAAAAAAATAGAACATAAATCAAAGCTTTTCTCCAATCAAATCGATTGTGAACGCTACACAGACCAGTTTTAAAATGACAGCAAAAAAGCGTGTGGAAAGGACAAATAGAGGTTTTGTCGCTCTTTTAAGAGTCAATTTTAGAAGATTTTAAGTCCTATGTGTCAAAGTCAAGGCCCGCGGGCCAGATCCGGCCCACGAATGAATGATCTATGGCCCCCGGGATGGTATTTGATTAGTATAGCCCACAGCCGCCTGCTGCTGTTTTGCACGCAGCAATACTCCATCAGTGTTGGCGCTAGGAATGTTCAAAATGGGGTCACAGGGGCCCCATCAAGTCATAAAAATGGGGGCCCACAGTGAATTTTATGGGGTCCCACTTTTTTTCTAAGCGATGTGAAAACAAATGATAAATGTATGCATTATCCTGGTATGTCTCTGGAAAAAGGTTGTCATAAACGGTGATTAATTCATTAAAAAAAAATAATACAAAAGAAAAAAAATTATGCATATGTAAATTTATAAAGTAAATAAGTAAGTAAAAATTAAATCAAATTAAATTAAATTAGTAAGTAATGAGTAAGTAAAGCCGCTGCTCCTCCACATGGAGAGGAGCCAGATGAGGTGGTTCGGGCATCTGGTGAGGATGCCACCCGAATGCCTCCCGAGGGAGGTGTTTAGGGCACGTCCGACCGGTAGGAGGCCACGGGGAAGACCCAGGACACGTTGGGAAGACTATGTCTCCCGGCTGGCCTGGGAACGCCTCGGGATCCCCCGGGAGGAGCTGGACCAAGTGGCTGGGGAGAGGGAAGTCTGGCCTTCCCTGCTTAGGCTGCTGCCCCCGCGACCCGACCTCGGCTAAGCGGAAGAAGATGGATGGATTGTAAAAATTTAAATAAAAAAATAAATTAAAAAAACACTTTTAAGGTTTATTTTCAAAAATAACCTTTTTGAAAAAGAAAGTTTTTTATTAGGTTTTTCAACAAATTAAATTTGTATAAAGATATAAGTGATAAAACAAAAAAGAATACCCAATAAATCATTGTATTTGCATTCTTTTTTCCAGATGAATGGGTAAAATAAAAAAATTAAAAATTGAAAAAAAAAAAAAACACTTTTAGTGTTGATTTAAAAAAGAGCCCTTTTTTTTAAAAAAAAAAAAAAAGAAAAGAAAAAACACCAAAACGTTTTTATTAGGCTTTTCAACAAAATAAATTATTATAAATATGAGTGATAAAACAAAAAAAATAATACAGAATAAATCATTGTATTTTTGTCCTTTTTTTCCCCAGATAAATGGGTAAAATCAATTTTTTTTAAATTGTTTAAAAAAAAAACACTTTTAGTGTTGATTTCAAAAAGAGCCTTTTTGAAAAAGATGGATAGATGTAAATGTATTCAGTTATAAACATTCATGCACTTTCTTCTTTCCTTCATGGCTCTAAAATGTACCACTTTTTGTCCTCTTATTTTTATTGTAATATTTTCAGAATGTGTCGATTTTTGGCCAAAGTAAGACAAAGGAAACAATCTGAAGTTTTCTTTATTTTTTTACTTTTAATGCCATGATGTTAATAGTCCGGCACATATTTTCCTCCATGAGCTAAAATGACTTTATTGCTCTAAATGAACCAAAAGATGACACAAGTATGTGACTAATAAACAGGGACTATACTGCACATTATGTACAGTATATTCCTATTATTGCAATTTCAAACTAAATCCTGAGTGCAGGTCCAGTCTTGGCAGCAGAACCTTGCAGACTCTCTGAACCCAAAATGTATTTAAATGCACTGAGATCACATTAAATAACTAATTCAACTTAGTTGCTGCATGGCTGTAAAAATAACATCACCTGCTCTGTGTCGTGTATTTTGTCACCTTTGGCACATTATTTCTCGATAGTTTGGAACGTTTTTGTGCTTTTCTGCCACAGGAGAACTTGTTGAGCGGTGTCATCAAACGTTAAAAAAAACAAAAAACACCTGTCCACTGTAGTGACGTTATGGATGTCCGTCAAAACCAAACTTTCCGGGTGTTTTCACATAAATCCTTTTTGAAGACAAACTGAATTCAGTCCCCAAAGTGTTCACGTTGCCCGAGTGGCTTCCTGATCCACTTCAGGTGAAACCACTTTGCACAAACTGGAAACCCAAGCAAGATAAAATACCTGAAAGCAAATAATTAGTTTTTCCTACCATGCACTTTTCTGGTTAAATTACCCTTATTAATACATTCTATATATATTTTGAATTAAATATGTCATTTTAGTTATATATCAAAATAATTAAATTAAATTATTTATCCTTATTATAGTACCATTATTTCTTATTATTAGACTATTTTAAGTCATGTAATTGCAATGCAATTGTTCATCTTGCAGCATACATACAAGGTGCTGCAGCAAATAATCGATTATGATTGTAATTTCAGTTCTTATTAGAGATGTCCGATAATATCGGCCATACGTTGTATCGTATGCATGTTCCACATCAACTGCACCTGAACTGAACTGAAATACACCCTGGGACTGATTAATCGATAGATTAATCATGATGACTAAAATAATCTACAGAAGTGAACCTGATCCACTTTGTGTCCACACTACACAGACCGACTTGAATGTTTTTTTTTGTGAAACTACCTCTAAAGGCTTAGTGGCCACATGCGTGGACAGCACCTTTCAGCTCTTATTTCCAAAATTGTGTACACTACTGAATTGGGGTCTTATGGCCGCTTATGTGGACACTTATACTGCCATCTGGTGGTGTCAGAAGAGTATAACATACAAAGCTACGAACAATGGGAGACCGGGCTTTCTGCTCCGCCGCTCCCAGTCTGTGGAACGCTCTCCCTGACCACCTGAGGGCACCACAGACTGTGGATGCTTTTAGAAAAGGCTTAAAATCCCTTGTTTTTAAAAAAGCCTTTTTTTTTTTAGACATATGCATACTATTTTTAGCTATTTGGCTGTTCTAGTTTTTATTTTTATTTATTTTTTATTATCTTATTATTTTTTATTTTATTTTTTTATACACTGTAGCACTTTGAGGTTGTTTACTCAATGTAACGTGCTTTTTACAAATAAAATCTATTATTATTATTATTATTATTATTATTAATGGCATATGGAAAAATTATAAACATATGAGTGATAAAACAAAAAACAAATACAGAATAAATAATTGTATTTTCTTCTTTTTTTTCCCCAGATAAATGGGTAAAATAAAAAACTTTAAAATTTGAAAAAAAAGAAAAAAAAACACTTTTAGTGTTGATTTAAAAAAGAGCCTTTTTTAAAAAGATGGCATGGGTAAAATTAAAAAACTTTAAAATTGTTTGAAAAAAATAAATTCAATAAATTGTGTTGATTTAAAAAAGAGCTTTTTTGAAAAAAAAAATGGATTAAGCTTTTCAACAAAATAAATTATTATCAATATATGAGTGACAAAACAAAAAAATTTAAACATTTACATTTTTTTTGTAACTTTTAGTGTTGGTCTAAAAAAGAGTCCTTTTGAAAAATAAAAATGATTAGGCTTTTAAACAAAATAAATTATTATTAATATATGAGTGATAACAAATGTTTAAAAAAATTGTATGTATAGTAAAAGTGGGTAAAATTTAAAACTTTAAAATTGTTAAAAAAAAACAAAAAATTGCGTTGATTTAAAAAAGCTCTTTTGGAAAAAAAATGCATTAGGCTTTTCAACAAAATTAATTATTAATATATGAGTGATAAAACAAAAACGAACACAGAATAAATCAATGAATTTGTGTCATTTTTTCCATATACATGGGTCAAATAAAATGTTTTTATGGTCTTTTTATTTATTTTTGTATTTTTTTATACACTATAGCACTTTGAGGTTGTTTACTCAATGTAAAGTGCTTTTTACAAATAAAATATATTATTATTATTATTATTATTATTAATGGCATTTGGAAAAAAAAAGTGTAAAAATAAGAGTTAGCATGTCACTAAACATGAAGTACACGTTTGTGTACTTATGGACTAAGTACATCATACCAAAAGATGGTTCTTAGTTTTTATTCAAATTAGGGTGCAATAAGCCCAAATAGCAAAGAGAAATAAAAAAAGCCTTAAGAGGTTAAAGCCCTGAGAAATCCCGCACACACATGGCCGTCCTATCTGTTATTTACGCGTAAGACATTAGGGTAGGGCGACACAAAGACTTTTAGCGAGCGTTGAATGTGAGTAAAAGTGAGAGGAAAGGTGTGGTTAACCGCGTCCACACAGGAGAGGCCAGCACTTAGCTCTTATCCAACATGAACCTCAGTCTGCGCCTTCTTCTTGTCCGCGTACGCTGACGGCAGCCATGCACTCACAAGTAACGTGTTGCTGCTTCACCCGTGACCCAGGTGACAACACCCGCAGACGTAATGTGGGACATTTGGTGTGCTGACGTGTGACCCCGCTTGTGCCCCCCCCCCCGCAGAGCCCCAGCTGAAGGGCATCGTGACCAAGCTGTACAGCCGACAAGGGTTCCATCTGCAGCTGCAGGCCGACGGAACCATTGATGGAACCAAGGAGGAGGACAACGGCTACGGTAAGTCTGCCCTGCCTTCCCCGCGCTACCTGCCGCAACCAGCGGGGGTGCTGTTGAGCTTTCCCCCGCGAAGAAAGGACGGCGTGACGTAAGCCAGGCGACGACTTTATTCTCATCACTAAAGCACTGGCATGGAAACAGGAGTTCAGAACAGACTATGTGAATAATTGGTTAGAATTCTGCATATAGTCAAACAACAAAATTGACCTGAAATTTAATTCGACTGTCAAATTAAAAATATTTTTTGCGATAAAACCAAAAAATACAAAATGTATTATTTTATTTTAATTATTAATTATATCATTATTATTATTATTATTACTTAATTACTGCATTAATGGGTAAAATGACAAACGAAAAATGCAAAATATAAATAAATAAATAAATAATTTTTTTTTAAATAACATAATTTATATTGCACTTTTTGGTTTTTAATTTACATATTAATACAATAATTAAATAATAATACTTATTATATAATTGATAATTCAAATAAAATATTTTATTTTGTATTTTGTTGCTTTATCACAAAAAATATTTTTAATTTAAAAAGTCAAATTACATTTTTGGTCAATTGTGTTGTTTGACCATATGCAGAATAAGTTAAGTTATTTTAATTATTATTTATGTTAGGTATTGCATTAATGGGTAAAATAAAAACAATTTTTTTTTAAATAAATTATTTTATTTTAATTCTTAATTATATAATAATTATTATTTAATTATTGTATTAACAGGTAAAATAAAAACAACTTTAACAATTTTTAAAAATAATTTTTTTTTTAGTGTTGGTCTTAAAAAGAGTCCTTTTGAAAAAAAAAAAGAGGAGGCTTTTAAACCAAATACATTTGTATTAATATATGAGTGATTACAAAACTAAAAAATAAAAAATTTAAAAAAATTGTATTTTCATCCTTTATTCCAGATAAATAGCTCAAATAAAAAATTAAATGTTTTTTTAAAAAAAACAACACTTTATATTGTTAAATTAAAAAAGAGCAACTTTTTGGAAAAAAAACATAAAAAAATCACCAAAACTTTTTTATTAGGCCTTTCAACAAAATAAATTATTATAAACATATGAGTGCTAAAACAAAAAACAAATACAAAATAAATAATTTTTTCCAGATAAATGGGTAAAATAAAAAACTTTTAAATTGTTAAAAAAAAAAAACTTTTAGTGTTGATTTAAAAAGAGCCCTTTTTTGAAAAAAGGAAAAAACACCAAAACTTTTTTATTAGACTTTTCAACAAAATAAATTATTATAAACATATGAGTGATAAAACTAAAAATAATACAGAATAAATCATTGTATTTTTTTTAATTTTTTTTTACTGATAAATGGGTAAAATAAAAAAAACTTTAAAATTGTTTAAAAAAAAATACAAAAACAAAAAAAAACTTTTAAGGTTGATTTCAAAAAGAGCCTTTTTGAAAAAAGATAGTTTTTTATTAGGTTTTTCAACAAAATAAATTATTATAAATATATAAGTGTTAAAACAAAAAATAATACAGAAAACATCATTGTATTTTACAGATAAATGGGTAGAATTAAAAACTTAAAAATTGTTAAAAAATAAAATAAAAAATAAAAAAATGTGTTGATTTAAAAAAGAGCTCTTTTGAAAATTTAAAAAAATTATTAGGCTTTTCAACAAAATAAATGATTATTAATATATGAGTGATAAAACAAAAACGTACACAGAATAAATCAATGAATTTGTGTCCCTTTTTCCATATAAATGGGTGAAATAAAAACCTTAAATAAAAAAAACTACACTTTTTAGTGTTGATTTAAAAAAGAGCCCTTTTGAAAAACTTTTTTGTTAGGCTTTTCAACAAAATAAATAATTATTAATATGTAAGTGTTAAAACAAAAAAGAATACAAAATAAATCATTGTATTTTTGTCATTTTTTGCAGATAAATGAGTAAAATAAAAAAACTTTTAAATTGTTAAAAAAAACAAAAAAACTTTTTGGTGTTGATTTAAAGGAAAGCCCTTATGAAAAAAAACAAAAAACGTTTTTTGTTAGGCTTTTCAACAAAATTAAATTGTTTATTATTATGTGAGTGATAAAACAAAAAATAATACACAATAAATCATGGAATTTTTGTCTTTTTTTTCCAGATAAATGGGTAAAATAAAAAAACTTAAACATTGTTTTAAAAATAACACTTTTTAGTGTGGATTTAAGAGAGAGCCATTTTGGAAAAAACAAAAACAAACGTGTTTTATTAGGATTTTTTCTGTATTTCCTTCCAATCTAGAGAAACAACCTTTATTCCGCATCTAATCTGTTGCCTTTATTGAAGAGCAGCAACTCTCAGGATTACAAAGCAGCATGCTGATGCCACACGCCCGCATGTACTCACACTTGCATGAAAAGTGTCCCTGCAAAAATGTCAAAGTGCTGCTTCAATTGGAAGAAGGACGGAGAGCGAAGCTCTTTGCGCAGCTCCAAAAATAGCGTTGTTAGGTGCTGGCTGCGCTTGTCTCCATGGTGACGGAGAGCACCGTCCTCTTGGAGCTACTGGTGTCTTGGGATGGTGGGAGAGGACCTCCTCACAAGTACTGCAAGAAGGATGTGGTCCTCGTTAAGGTGACCTGGTTCTTTCGCTACAGTCAAGACTCATTTTGCTCCACTGCAAGAACACACAACTCCAACTATGAAAGAGTTAAAAGCACATTATTGACATGAAAACTCATTTGCAAGTTACGCCATGAGCATGCCAAAGTGACTAAGAACTCTAAATGTGAGTATTCGGCTGGAATGTAAGCCATTCAGAAATCAGAAGGACGCCCGGAAAAGGCCCGATAACCAAAATGGTAAATTAAGGAAATGTGTAGTAATAATAAGGCCTTTTTATGTAATGTTTTTATTATCAAATATCACATATTTTAATGAAATACATGTAATTTATTCTAAAATGCTTATATATATATATATATATATATATATATATATTTTTTTTTAGGAATTAATTTGTTTCCCAATAATAAAAACTTTGACAAAAATATATTTTGGAAAAAATAAACCAAAAAGTTGTAAAAAACGCGAAAAACTTTCAAAAAAACAAAAACATAAAAACATTGGTACTGCAAAATAGTCATACTGATCACACAAAGGCTTATGGAAAATTAGTGTTTAGTGTATTTTTATAGTAATGAAATATTATATTATAATATAATATAATATGATATAATAATAATAAAACATGCAAAAAATATATGTATTTTTATAGTAATAAAATATTATATTATAATATATTATAATATGATATAATAATAATAAAACATGCAAAAATATATTTCAAGAATATACGTCAAACATACATAAAAAATATTAAAACATGGATTAACACACACATTTAAACTGTGAACAATCCTCAAAGTGGGCACAGTTTTCTAAAAAGTTAGCTTCCAATGACCTAAAATGCTTTTGGAAAATTGTTTTTTTTTTCGCCTTTTTTTAAATTTTACAAAACAATGATAGGAAATGCTAATTAAAAATATCAAAAAGTATATGCTAAACATGCTAAAATGTTAACAATATTCATGTATTTTAAACATACATTACAATGATTTAAAACATATTTTAAACATCAACTAAACATGTTAAAAAATACATTTTAAACAAAGATTAATACACATTTTAAATGTTTATGGAAAATATTGTTGGATATCTTGTTTGTTTTTGCAATTTTACTAAATAATAATTGAACATGCTAAATTAAAATATTAAAATTGTATTGAAAACATGGTACAATGTTAAAAAAAACCCATACATTAACATTATTTAAAAATATATAAAAAATATAAAAACATTAAAATTATTTTAAAAAAATGTTTTAAATACATTTAATATATATTTAAAAAAATCAATTGTATACATATATTAACACACATTTTAAAACCGTATACATTCTTCCCCCTGGGCACAGTTTTCTAAAAAGTTAGCTTCCAATGACCTAAAATGCTTTCGTAAAATTGCTCTTTAAAATCTGGTTTGTTTTCGCCTTTTTTGCAATTTTACAAAACAATTATAGGAAATGCTCATTAAAAATATCAAAAACTACATGCTAAACATGCTACAATGTTAACAATATATATGTATTTTAAACATACATTACAATTATTCAAAACATAATTTAAACATCAACTAAACATGTTAAAAAATACATTTTAAACAAAGATTAATACACATTTAAAATGTTGGATATCTTGTTTGTTTTTGCAATATTACAAAATAATATTTGAACATGGTAAATTAAAATATTAAAAATGTATTTAAAACAAGCTACAATGTTAAAAAAAAACATACATTAACATTATTTAAACATATATTAAAAATATAAAAACATTACAATTATTACAACTTTTTTTTAAGTACATTTAATATGTATTTTTAAAAAAACAATTGTATATCTTCCCACCAGGCCTCAGTTTTCTAAAAAGTTAGCTTCCAATGACCTAACATGCTTATGTAAAAGTACTGTTTAATATCGTGTCTGTTTCTTTCTTTTTTTATATTTTACAAAACAATAATAACATGCTAAATATTCTTATAAAACATAAGAAAAAACATTAAAATATTTACAAAATACATACAAAATATAGGATTAACACACAATAAAACTATCACCATGGGCACCGTTCTCTTCAAATAATTAGCTTTCTCTCACCAAAAATGACTATTTAGTCCATTTCTTTTGCTTTTACCAATTTACAAAACCCTAAAATAATTGTAATCATTTTGTTGAATAAAAATGTTGAATAAAAAAGGAAGTTCTCTCCATTAATATGTTCTACATTTATAAAATGGAATGCTAACGTGGAGGATTTCGACTATTTTGGAGTGGTAGTAGTGATGGTTCTGCCACACCAAACCTCAATACTAACCAGGGTAAATGACACTTCAACAACTGTTGTCGGCTTTGACAGTTAGGATTGTTTGTTTGCCTCTCAACAGTTGTTTTTCTCACTACCATAGGGCGAAACCATCCTTGCCCAGGCACACTCTCCTGGTTTTGGAGTATACATATTTGGGATTTTGGCACCAGCCGCAGGACTAAATCAGACCAATCGAAGTCTAAGACTAGATCTGACCAATCTAAGTAAGACTAGATGTGACCAATCTAAGTCTAAAACTAGATGTAAAGATCTAAGTCTAAGACTAGATCTGACCAATCTAAGTTTAGACTAGATGGGGCCAATCGAAGTCTAAGTCTAAGACTAGATGTGACCAATCTAAGTCTAAGACTAGATGTGACCAATTTAAGTCTAAGACTAGATGTGACCAATCAAAGTCTAAGACTAGATGTGATTACTCTAAGTCTAAGACGAGATGTAACAATCTAAGTTTAAGACTAGATGTGACCAATCTAGGTCTTAGACTACACCTGACCAATCTAAGTCTAAGACTAGATGTGACCAATCTAAGTCTACGACTAGATGTGACCAATCTAAGTCTAAGACTAGATGTGACCAATCTAAGTCTAAGACTGGATGTAAAAATCTAAGTTTAAGACGAGATGTGACCAATCTAAGTCTAAGACTAGATGTAATAATCTAAATCTAAGACTAGATGTGACAATTTAAGTCTAAGACTAGATGTGACCAATTTAAGTCTAAGACTGGATCCGACCAATCTAAGTAAGACTAGATGTGACCAATCTAAGTCTAAAACTAGATGTAAAGATCTAAGTCTAAGACTAGATGTAACAATCTAAGTCTAAGACTAGATCTGACCAATCTAAGTTTAGACTAGATGGGGCCAATCGAAGTCTAAGTCTAAGACTAGATGTGACCAATCTAAGTCTAAGACTAGATGTGACCAATTTAAGTCTAAGACTAGATGTGACCAATCTAAGTCTAAGACAAGATCTGATTACTCTAAGTCCAAGACTAGATGTAACAATCTAAGTTTAAGACTAGATGTGAACAATCTAGGTCTTAGACTACATCTGACCAATCTAAGTCTAAGATTAGATGTGACAATCTAAGTCTAAGACTAGATGTGACCAATCTAATACTAAGACTAGATGTAACAATCTAAGTTTAAGATGAGATGTGACCAATCTAAGTCTAAGACTAGATGTAATAATCTAAGTCTAAGACTAGATGTGACAATTTAAGTCTAAGACTAGATGTGACCAATTTAAGTCTAAGACTAGATGTGATTACTCTAAGTCTAAGACGAGATGTAACAATCTAAGTTTAAGACTAGATGTGACCAATCTAGGTCTTAGACTAGATGTGACCAATCTAAGACTAGATGTGACAATCTAAGTCTAAGACTAGATCTGACCAATCTAAGTCTAAGACAAGATCTGATTACTCTTAAGTCCAAGACTAGATGTAAAAATCTAAGTTTAAGACTAGATGTGAACAATCTAGGTCTTAGACTACATCTGACCAATCTAAGTCTAAGATTAGATGTGACAATCTAAGTCTAAGACTAGATGTGACCAATCTAATACTAAGACTAGATGTAACAATCTAAGTCTAAGACTATATGTGACCAATCTAAGTCTAAGACTAGATGTGACTAATCTAAGTCTAAGACTGGATGTAAAAATCTAAGTTTAAGACGAGATGTGACCAATCTAAGTCTAAGACTAGATGTGACAATTTAAGTCTAAGACTAGATGTGACCAATAAAAGTCTAAGACTAGATGTGATTACTCTAAGTCTAAGACGAGATGTAACAATCCAAGTTTAAGACTAGATGTGACAAATCTAGGTCTTAGACTAGATGTGACCAATATAAGACTAGATGTGACCAATCTAAGTCTAAGACTAGATGTGACTAATCTAAGTCTAAGACTGGATGTAAAAATCTAAGTTTAAGACGAGATGTGACCAATCTAAGTCTAAGACTAGATGTAATAATCTAAGTCTAAGACTAGATGTGACAATTTAAGTCTAAGACTAGATGTGACAATCTAAGTCTAAGACTAGATGTGACCAATTTAAGTCTAAGACTAGATGTGACCAATCAAAGTCTAAGACTAGATGTGATTACTCTAAGTCTAAGACGAGATGTAACAATCTAAGTTTAAGACTAGATGTGACCAATCTAGGTCTTAGACTACACCTGACCAATCTAAGTCTAAGACTAGATGTGACCAATCTAAGTCTACGACTAGATGTGACCAATCTAAGTCTAAGACTAGATGTGACTAATCTAAGTCTAAGACTGGATGTAAAAATCTAAGTTTAAGACGAGATGTGACCAATCTAAGTCTAAGACTAGATGTAATAATCTAAGTCTAAGACTAGATGTGACAATTTAAGTCTAAGACTAGATGTGACAATCTAAGTCTAAGACTAGATGTGACCAATCTAAGTCCAATACAAGATCTGATTACTCTTAAGTCCAAGACTGGATGTAAAAATCTAAGTTTAAGACTAGATGTGAACAATCTAGGTCTTAGACTACATCTGACCAATCTAAGTCTAAGATTAGATGTGACAATCTAAGTCTAAGACTAGATGTGACCAATCTAATACTAAGACTAGATGTAACAATCTAAGTCTAAGACTAGATGTGACCAATCTAAGTCTAAGACTAGATGTGACCAATCTAAGTCTAAGACTGGATGTAAAAATCTAAGTTTAAGACTAGATGTGACCAATCTAAGTCTAAGACTAGATGTAATAATCTAAGTCTAAGACTAGATGTGACAATTTAAGTCTAAGACTAGATGTGACCAATTTAAGTCCAAGACTAGATGTGACCAATCAAAGTCTAAGACTAGATGTGATTACTCTAAGTCTAAGACGAGATGTAACAATCTAAGTTTAAGACTAGATGTGACCAATCTAGGTCTTAGACTACACCTGACCAATCTAAGTCTAAGACTAGATGTGACCAATCTAAGTCTACGACTAGATGTGACCAATCTAAGTCTACGACTAGATGTGACCAATCTAAGTCTAAGACTAGATGTGACTAATCTAAGTCTAAGACTGGATGTAAAAATCTAAGTTTAAGACGAGATGTGACCAATCTAAGTCTAAGACTAGACGTAATAATCTAAGTCTAAGACTAGATATGACAATTTAAGTCTAAGACTAGATGTGACAATCTAAGTCTAAGACTAGATGTGACCAATCTAAGTTTAAGACAAGATCTGATTACTCTTAAGTCCAAGACTAGATGTAAAAATCTAAGTTTAAGACTAGATGTGAACAATCTAGGTCTTAGATTACATCTGACCAATCTAAGTCTAAGATTAGATGTGACAATCTAAGTCTAAGACTAGATGTGACTAATCTAATACTAAGACTATATGTAACAATCTAAGTCTAAGACTAGATGTGACCAATTTAAGTCTAAGACTAGATTTAACAATCTAAGTCTAAGACTAGATGTGACCAATCTAAGTCTAAGACTAGATGTGACCAATCTAAGTCTAAGACAAGATCTGATTACTCTAAGTCCAAGACTAGATGTAACAATCTAAGTTTAAGACTAGATGTGAACAATCTAGGTCTTAGACTACATCTGACCAATCTAAGTCTAAGATTAGATGTGACAATCTAAGTCTAAGACTAGATGTGACCAATCTAAGTCTAAGACTAGATGTGACTAATCTAAGTCCAAGACTGGATGTAAAAATCTAAGTTTAAGACGAGATGTGACCAATCTAAGTCTAAGACTAGATGTAATAATCTAAGTCTAAGACTAGATGTGACAATTTAAGTCCAAGACTAGATGTGACCAAGTTAAGTCTAAGACTAGATGTGACCAATCAAAGTCTAAGACTAGATGTGATTACTCTAAGTCTAAGACGAGATGTAACAATCTAAGTTTAAGACTAGATATGACCAATCTAGGTCTTGGACTAGATGTGACCAATCTAAGACTAGATGTGACCAATCTAAGTCTACGACTAGATGTGACCAATCTAAGTCCAAGACTAGATGTGACTAATCTAAGTCTAAGACTGGATGTAAAAATCTAAGTTTAAGACGAGATGTGACCAATCTAAGTCTAAGACTAGATGTAATAATCTAAGTCTAAGACTAGATGTGACAATTTAAGTCTAAGACTAGATGTGACAATCTAAGTCTAAGACTAGATGTGACCAATCTAAGTCCAAGACAAGATCTGATTACTCTAAGTCCAAGACTAGACGTAACAATCTAAGTCTAAGACTAGATGTGACCAATCTAATACTAAGACTAGATGTAACAATCTAAGTCTAAGACTAGATGTGACCAATTTAAGTCTAAGACTAGATTTAACAGTCTAAGTCTACGACTAGATGTAACCAATCTAAGTCTAAGACTAGATTTAACAATCTAAGTCTAAGACTAGATGTGACCAATCTAATACTAAGACTAGATGTAACAATCTAAGTCTAAGACTAGATGTGACCAATCTAATACTAAGACTAGATGTGACAATCTAAGTCTAAGACTATGATCATGAAGTGATAAAGTTTATAGATGAGAAGTGAAACATCTTCTAGTACAAACCAAACAGTCCAGTTGTGATGATTGAACGTCCTGAGACTACAAAGACCTGATCAATGACAACATTCATACTTTCCTAAAAGCCTTGACATAAAGTGCAGGAACTTGAAGTCATCTTACAGCAGAACAGCTGATTCATATTTCAAATGTGCAACATTATTATTATTATGATTATTATGATTATTATTATGATTATTGCGACATTCAGAGGAAGTCACATGTGTGCGTAGGGAACAATCCTGGACTGATTGTGTGGCTCAGGCATGGCAGGGACAACCTCAGTGAGGAGGAGGCCAGCTCTAAAAGGACTGACCCGGACTTGTTATGTAAGGAAGACTCCCTGCTCAGGGGCAGTTGGAGGTGCAGACGGGAGGGAAGGTGTGGGCGGATGTAGGGACGGGGATGGAACCTCTGGGCGGTCGGCCAGGAGCTGACTCCTTGACGAGCCCCCGCGGCGCTGGTGAAGTGATAAGGGTAAACGTAACGGCCCCGTCTAAAAGCTTCTCCCCCGCACGTCGCTCCCAGGCGTCCGCAGACACGAACCACGCTCGGGCAAATGGCAATCATATGGTAATTGTCCGTACTATCAGAAAACAAGGACTAAAACCAACTACAACCAACGCTAGCAATGGTTGAACTGGTGTAAATAAGTAGAGCATGCTTAGCAGTCTAATGTACGGCCAAAACTAAAGAGGAGACATTTTACCAAGGTATGCCTATAGGGTACTGTTTCAAACCTTTTAGATTGCCATATAACTTGGTACATGTAGTCCAAAATGTGCAAACACCAATAAGGATTTTTTTATTGTGCGATTTGCCGTATTTTACTGAAAATAGTTGAATAGAGAAGATAATCTTTGGTTATCTCTGGTCCCACTGCTCCTGGGTTTTTGTCCATTCTGCTACCCTTACCAAGCAGATTTGCTTAGACATAGTTCATGGCGCACATCATGGCGAAATGAGGCTATTTCCAGGAAGATGTCACGACGGGGGGGTTTTCGCAGCTTACTGCAAAGGTTGTTCTCCCGGGAAGCAATCGGACTATTCCGGACAAGGCGTGAAGGTAGGAACATATTTAATTATCTTCTCTCAAAAAGGTACAAAAAAACGGAAAACAAGGCTGATCGCACTTGGAGTTAAAGAAAACAACTAGCATAATCTATGGCATTACAAGAAACAAACATGAACCTATGGCATGAACAGAGCAATGACGCCAGGCCGACTAACTGGCAAAGACAGGCTTAAATAATAGTCTCTTGATTAGAGCAAGTGCGTGTCCCGAACACATGAGGCAGGTGAAACTGGCTACTGTTTCAAACCTTTCAGATTGCCATATAACTTGGTACATGTAGTCCAAAATATGCAAACACCAATAAGGATTTTTTTATTGTGCGATTTGCCGTATTTTACAGAAAATAGTTGAATAGAGAAGATAATCTTTGGTTATCTCTGGTCCCACTGCTCCTGGGTTTTTGTCCATTCTGCTACCCTTACCAAGCAGATTTGCTTAGACATAGTTCATGGTGCACATCATGGCAAAATGAGGCTATTTCCAGGAAGAAGTACGTCATGCCTGTGTACAATACCACAACAAATGGCAATCATATGGTTATTGTCAGTACTATCAGAAAACAAGGACTATAACCAAGTAAAACTAACGCTAGCAATGGTTATACTGGTGAAAATAAGTAGAGCATGCTTAGCAGCCTAATGTATGTCCAAAACTAAAGAGGAGACATTTTACCAAAGTATGCCTGTAGGCTACTGTTTCAAACGTTTCAGATTGCCATATAACTTGGTACATGTAGTCCGTAAACACCAATAAGGACATTTATCCTCCGCTGTTGTCATTTCTAATATAAAGTAGTGTAAAGTTCT
Source organism: Entelurus aequoreus (assembly GCF_033978785.1). Classification (NCBI taxonomy): domain Eukaryota; kingdom Metazoa; phylum Chordata; class Actinopteri; order Syngnathiformes; family Syngnathidae; genus Entelurus; species Entelurus aequoreus. Next base: position 7,540,366 of record NC_084734.1, read on the forward strand.
TACTTATATTTGTCAGTAAACTCACCATGAAACCCAGTTGGCCATAATAATAATAATAATAATAATAATAATAATAATAATAATAATAATAATAATAGATTCTATTTGTAAAAACACTTTACATTGAGCAAACAACCTCAAAGTGCTACAGTGTATTTTAAAAACAAAGAAACAAACAAACAAAACGCTAGAACCACAAATAGCTGCCCCAACAAGTAAAATAAATAGTAAAAAAAAAAAAAAAAAAAAAGAGCCTAATAGCTAGAACCAGCACACATATATCTAAAAAAAAAAAAGGCTTTTTAAAAAGAAGGGTTTTTAAGCCTTTTTTTAAAAGCATCCACAGTCTGTGGTGCCCTCAGGTGGTCAGGGAGAGCGTGCCACAGACTGGGAGCGGCCTGAAACCCAGTTGGCCATTAAATAATAATAATAATAATAATAATAATAATAGATTGTATTTGTAAAAACACTTTACATTGAGCAAACAACCTCAAAGTGCTACAGTGCATTTAAAAAACAAACAAACAAACAAACAAAACAACAGCGCTAGAACCACAAATAGCTGCCCCCATCAAGTAAAATAAATAGTAAAAAAATAAATAAATAAAAGAGCCTAATAGCTAGAACTAGCACACATATATCTAAAAAAAAAGGCTTTTTTAAAAAGAAGGGTTTTTAAGCCTTTTTTAAAAGCATCCACAGTCTGTGGTGACCTCAGGTGGTCAGGGAGAGCGTTCCACAGACTGGGAGCGGCCTGAAACCCAGTTGGCCATTAAATAATAAAAATAATAATTATAGATTGTATTTGTAAAAGCACTTTACATTGAGCAAACAACCTCAAAGTGCTACAGTGCATTTAAAAAACAAACAAACAAACAAACAAACAAACAAACAAAGCAACAATGCTAGAACCACAAATAGCTGCCCCCAACAAGTAAAACAAATAGTAAAAACAATTAAAACTAAAAGAGCCTAATAGCTAGAACTAGCACACATATATCTAAAAAAAGGCTTTTTTTTTAAAAGAAGGGTTTTTAAGCCTTTTTTAAAAGCATCCACAGTCTGTGGTGCCCTCAGGTGGTCAGGCAGAGCGTTCCACAGACTGGGAGCGGCCTGAAACCCAGTTGGCCATAATAATAATAATAATAATAATAATAATAATAGATTGCATTTGTAAAATCACTTTACATTGAGCAAACAACCTCAAAGTGCTACAGTGCATTTAGAAAAAACAAACAAAAACAAAACAAAACAACAACGCTAGAACCACAAATAGCTGCCCCCAACAAGTAAAATAAATAGTAAAAAAAAATAAAAACTAGACGAGCCTAATAGCTAGAACTAGCACACATAAAAAATTGCTTTTTTTTTTTTTTTAAAGAAGGGTTTTTAAGCCTTTTTTAAAAGCATCCACAGTCTGTGGTGCCCTCAGGTGGTCAGGGAGAGCGTTCCACAGACTGGGAGCGGCCTGAAACCCAGTTGGCCATAATAATAATAATAATAATAATGATAATAGATTGTATTTGTAAAAGCACTTTACATTGAGCAAACAACCTCAAAGTGCTACAGCGCCTTTAAAAAAACAAAACAAACGAAAAGAACAACAACAACGCTAGAACCACAAATAGCTGCCCCCAACAAGTAAAATAAATAGTAAAAAAAAAAAAAAAAAAAAGAGCCTAATAGCTAGAACTAGCACACATATATTCAAAAAAAGGCTTTTTTAAAAAGAAGGGTTTTTAAGCCTTTTTTTAAAAGCATCCACAGTCTGTGGTGCCCTCAGGTGGTCAGGGAGAGCGTTCCACAGACTAAGAGCGGGAGTGAAATGACCAGCTTGACCTCACACAGAATCAGACTACAGGAGAATCACGGCGGTGAATAATGCAGCACGTTTCAGTGAATAATGACAATAATAATAATATATTTTATTTGTAAAAGCACTTTACATTGAGCAAACAACCGCAAAGTGCTACAGTGCATTTAAATAAAAACAACAACAAAAATGCTAGACCCACAAATAGCTGCCCCCAACAAGTAAAATAAATAGAAAAAAATAATAAAATAAATAATAATAAAAACTAGAACAGCCTAATAGCTACAACTAGCAGACATATATCTAAACAAAAATTTAAAAAGAAGGGTTCTCAAGCCTTTTTTAAAAGGCTGTGGATAATAATAAAATAATAATAAAATAATAATAATAGATTTTATTTGTAAAAAAGCACTTTCCATTGAGCAAACAACCTCAAAGTGCTACAGTGTATTTAAAAAATAAATAAAAAGATAATACAAATAAATAAAAAATACAATTTAGAACTAGCATGCACATATCTAAAAAAATGTATTTTTTTTAAATAATCTTTTTTCAGCCTTTTTTAAAAGCATCCACAGTCTGTGGTGCCCTCAGGTGGTCAGGGAGAGCGTTCCACAGACTAAGAGTGGGAGTGAAATGACCAGCTTGACCTCACACAGAATCAGACTACAGGAGAATCACGGCGGTGAATAATGCAGCACGTTTCAGTGAATAATGATAATAATAATAATATATTTTATTTGTAAAAGCACTTTACATTGAGCAAACAACCGCAAAGTGCTACAGTGCATTTAAATAAAAACAACAACAAAAATGCTAGACCCACAAATAGCTGCCCCCAACAAGTAAAATACATAGAAAAAATAATAAAATAAATAATAAAAATAATAATAATAAAAACTAGAACAGCCTAATAACTACAACTAGCAGACATATATCTAAAAATTTTTTAAAAAGAAGGGTTCTCAAGCCTTTTTTTAAAAGCATCCACAGTCTGTGGATAATAATAAAATAATAATAAAATAATAATAATATATTTTATTTGTAAAAAAGCACTTTCCATTGAGCAAACAACCTCAAAGTGCTACGGTGTATTTAAAAAATAAATAAAAAGATAATACAAATAAATAAAAATACAATTTAGAACTAGCATGCATATATCTAAAAAATGTATTTTTTTAAAAATAATCTTTTTTCAGCCTTTTTTAAAAGCATCCACAGTCTGTGGTGCCCTCAGGTGGTCAGGGAGAGCGTTCCACAGACTGGGAGCGGCGGCGCAGAATTGGGAGCTTTCGTACTCTCCTCAGACACGACTCTGACTCGTGGTACCAACGTTTTTCACCGTTGCCCTGCTAGCTGTACACACCTTTATGTCTTCATTTTTGACCTGTTATTGTTTATACTGTACTTCCACTGCGCCTCACACACTAGCCACCTGTATTTTTATTCATGCATTTTTGTCCTGCTGTCATCTTTGATGGCAATAAGTCATTCTACCCTCCTCTCAGTGGACCATCCCCGCTCACATTTTGGAAGAATCCTGCAAGTTGTCTGCCACACTTAGATGACCGTCAGCAGACTAAAGGCAGCAACAAAAGTAATCACGTCCTGAAAAAAAAACAGTCAAAAGGAGAAGCAGCGAAAGTTAAATTGTTTGTTGTCCGCCTAAAGCGCTCACACTATTTGTTGTGTTCCCCCAGTCAGCTCGCGGGTTCCCTGCCAGCGTTTTTAATGGCGCACAGGCGCTCTTCTACAAACACAAAGCTGAAATTAATTAGTTGTACCTCATTGACCAGCAGAGCTGCTGTCGGCTCTCTCAGTCGCACTCTTCCACTTCCACTCTGGCTGTGTGCACAAACCATCCACTCCAGGCTGGCGTGGGTTTAAAGCGTGCGCAACCTTGCACGTATGAAGTTGATGGAGCTCGTGCAGGAGGAT
>NC_084734.1:7549116-7556616 GCF_033978785.1 Entelurus aequoreus
AATAGTGAGAGTCCAGTCCATAGTGGATCTAACATAATAGTGTGAGAGTCCAGTCCATAGTGGATCTAACATAATAGTGTGAGAGTCCAGTCCATAGTGGATCTAACATAATAGTGTGAGAGTCCAGTCCATAGTGGATCTAACGTAATAGTGTGAGAGTCCAGTCCATAGTGGATCTAACATAATAGTGTGATAGTTCAGTCCATAGTGGATCTAACATAATAGTGGGAGTCCAGTCCATAGTGGATCTAACATAATAGTGTGAGAGTCCAGTCCATAGTGGATATAACATAATAGTGAGAGTCCAGTCCATAGTGGATTTAACATAATAGTGAGAGTCCAGTCCATATTCGATCTAACATAATAGTGAGAGAGTCCAATCCATAGTGGATCTAACATAATAGTGTGAGAGTCCAGTCCATAGTGGATCTAACATAATAGTGAGAGTTCAGTCCATAGTGGATGTAACATAATAGTGTGAGAGTCCAGTCCATAGTGGATCTTACATAATAGTGTGAGAGTCCAGTCCATAGTGGATCTAACATAATAGCGAGAGTCAAGTCCATAGTGGATCTAACATAATAGTGTGAGAGTCCAGTCCATAGTGGATCTAACATAATAGTGTGAGAGTCCAGTCCATAGTGGATCTAACATAAAAGTGTGAGAGTCCAGTCCATAGTGGATCTAACATAATAGTGTGAGAGTCCGGTCCATAGTGGATCTAACATAATAGTGTGAGAGTCCAGTCCATAGTGGATCTAACATAATAGTGAGAGTCCAGTCCGTAGTGGATCTAACATAATAGTGTGAGAGTCCAGTCTATAGTGGATCTAACATAATAGTGTGAGAGTCCAGTCCATAGTGGATCTAACATAATAGTGTGAGAGTCCAGTCTATAGTGGATCTAACATAATAGTGTGAGAGTCCAGTCCATAGTGGATCTAACATAATAGTGAGAGTCCAGTCCATAGTGGATCTAACATAATAGTGTGAGAGTCCAGTCCATAGTGGATCTAACATAATAGTGTGAGAGTCCAGTCCATAGTGGATCTAACATAATAGTGTGAGAGTCCAGTCCATAGTGCATCTAACATAATAGTGAGAGTCCAGTCCATAGTGGATCTAACATAATTGTGAGAGTTCAGTCCATAGTGGATCTAACATAATAGCGAGAGTCCATTCCATAGTGAATCTAACATCATAGTGTGAGAGTCCAGTCCATAGTGGATCTAACATAATAGTGTGAGAGTCCAGTCCATAGTGGATCTAACATAATAGTGAGAGTCCAGTCCATAGTGGATCTAACATAATAGTGTGAGAGTCCAGTCCATAGTGGATTTAACATAATAGTGTGAGAGCCCAGTCCATAGTGGATCTAACATAATAGTGAGAGTCCAGTCCATAGTGGGGCCAGCAGGAGACCATCTTGAATGGAGACAGGTCAGCAGTGCAGAGATGTCCCCAACTGATGCACAGATGAGTGGTATAATAATATTATTTATCTCATTCACGTAAGAGACTAGACGTATAAGATTTCATGGGATTTAGCGATTAGGAGTGACAGATTGTTTGGTAAACGTATAGCATGTTCTATATGTTATAGTTATTTGAATGACTCTTACCATAATATGTTACGTTAACATACCAGTTGGTTATTTATGCCTCATATAACGTACACTTATTCAGCCTGTTGTTCACTATTTTTGATTTATTTTAAATTGCCTTTCAAATGTCTATTCTTGGTGTTGGCTTTTATCAAATACATTTCCCCCCAAAAATGTATTTATACTCCAGTGCGACTTATATATGTTTTTCCCTTTTTTATTATGCATTTTCGGCCGGTGCGACTTATACTCCGGAGCGACTTATACTCCGAAAAATACCATAGTTTTTTTTCCCAATTTACAGTAATCAGCTGTAAAGAACAACGTAAAATGTATTGTCATTTTTATTAATTTGATGGGTAATTTGCTGTAAAGTTTGTATTTATTTATTTTTATTTAGACAAAAAACATGTTTGGAAAGTATGATAATATTCTGTAATATTTGTTGCAATATTGGATACTATTAAAGTTTAAAAGGCATGCAATTTCAAGCAGTACATATCATTTTTTTGGTCAAAATTTAAAAAAAATCTAAGAAATTTAGTGAGAAAATATGAAGTACTTTATTGACACATATCATTTCCAGGTGTTTGCGGGCCGGATAAAATGGTGTGGCGGGCCAGATCTGGCCCCCGGGCCTTGAGTTTGACACCTGTGGTTTAAATATTCCACGCGCATGCATTTTTAAATGGAGTTGTTGTTTTTTTTTTCTTCCAATTGTACGGGCGTTTAGCTACGGTGTGCGCACATATTTTATGCATGCACATGTTTTTGCACGTCTGGGCGTGCGCATCAAGTTAAAAAAAAAGAGAGCAGGAGGGTGAGAGAACATGTGCGGTGAGAATAAGAGCGCATGAGTGGGTGAGGCAGAAGGCACCAGTGGGAAAAAAATATTCATCCGTCAGTGTCAATGTGTGGGTGAGGAAGAACCAATTAATATGGATTCCACCAGACTTTCTTTCTTCTACTTTTGGGGGGAAAAAATGCAGGACTATTTTTTTTTTTTGCTCAGTTTTATTGAGACAATAAAGTATTTGGGTGTGTTTGCTACTTAAGTGGTTCAAAGGTCTCACGTATTTAATACACCTGTCATATTGCAGTTAGACGCTACAAGCCTGTCTAGTCCAGTGTTTTTCAACCACTGTGCCGCGGCACACTAGTGTGCCGTGAGATACAGTCTGGTGTGCCGTGGGAGATTATCTAATTTCACCTATTTGGGTTGGGTTGTCATGTCATGTTCGGATGTACATTGTGGACGCCGTCTTTGCTCCACAGTAAGTCTTTGCTGTCGTCCAGCATTCGGTTTTTGTTGACTTTGTAGCCAGTTCAGTTTTAGTTTCGTTCTGCATAGCCTTCCCTAAGCTTCAATGCCTTTTCTTAGGGTCACTCACCTTTTGTTTATTTTTGGTTTAAGCATTAGATACCTTTTTACCTGGACTCTGCCTCCCGCTGTTTCCGACATCTACAAAGCAATTAGCTACCGGCTGCCACCTACTGATATGGAAGAGTATTACACGGTTACTCTGCCGAGCTCTAGACAGCACCGACCACTCAACATCAACACATCATTTGCAGACTATCCTCTAAAGCAGACTGGGCAAAATACGGCCCGCGGGCCACATGCGGCCCGTTAAAATTTTCAGTCCGGCTCGCCGGACGTTCTGCATAATTTTTTTTAGACCTTTATGTTGTTAATATTCAGTGTTTTATTGTTCATAGTTAATATTGTAAATTCCACTTGAAGGGGAGCGATGTTCATATGTTGTTAGTATTCAGTGTTTTATTGTTCATAGTTAATATTGTAAATCCCACTTAAAGGGGAGCGATGTTCATATGTTGTTAATATTCAGTGTTTTATTGTTCATAGTTAATATTGTAAATCCCACTTGAAGGGGAGCAATGTTCATTTGTTGTTAATATTCAGTGTTTTATTGTTCATAGTTAATATTGTGAATCCCACTTGAAGGGGAGCGATGTTCATATGTTGTTAATATTCAGTGTTTTATTGTTCATAGTAAATATTGTAAATCCCACTTAAAGGGGAGCGATGTTCATATGTTGTTAATATTCAGTGTTTTAATGTTCATAGTTAATATTGTAAATCCCACTTAAAGGGGAGCGATGTTCATATGTTGTTAATATTCAGTGTTTTATTGTTCATAGTTAATATTGTAAATCCCACGTAAAAGAGGAGCGATGTTCATATGTTGTTAATATTCAGTGTTTTATTGTTTATAGTTATTATTGTGAATCCCACTTAAAGGGGAGCGATGTTCATACGTTGTTAATATTCAGTGTTTTATTGTTCATAGTTAATACTGTGAATCCCACTTGAAGGGGAGCGATGTTCATATGTTGTTAATATTCAGTGTTTTATTGTTCATAGTTAATATTGTAAATCCCACTTAAAGGGGAGCGATGTTCATATGTTGTTAATATTCAGTGTTTTATTGTTCATAGTTAATATTGTAAATCCCACTTAAAGGGGAGCGATGTTCATATATTGTTACTATTCAGTGTTTTATTGTTCATAGTTAATATTGTAAATCCCACTTAAAGGGGAGTGATGTTCATTTGTTGTTAATATTCAGTGTTTTATTGTTCATAGTTAATATTGTAAATCCCACTTAAAGGGGAGCGATGTTCATATGTTGTTAATATTCAGTGTTTTATTGTTTATAGTTAATATTGTGAATCCCACTTAAAGGGGAGCAATGTTCATATGTTGTTAATATTCAGTGTTTTATTGTTTATTGTTAATATTGTAAATCCCACTTAAAGGGGAGCGATGCTCATATGTTGTTAATATTCAGTGTTTTATTGTTTATTGTTAATATTGTGAATCCCACTTAAAAGGGAGCGATGTTCATATATTGTTACTATTCAGTGTTTTATTGTTCATAGTTAATATTGTAAATCCCACTTAAAGGGGAGCGATGTTCATATGTTGTTAGTATTCAGTGTTTTATTGTTTATAGTTAATATTGTGAATCCCACTTTATTGTTTATAGTTAATATTGTGAATCCCACTTAAAAGGGAGCGATGTTCATATGTTGTTAATATTCAGTGTTTTATTGTTCATAGTTAATATTGTAAATCCCACTTAAAGGGGAGCGATGTTCGTATGTTGTTAATATTCAGTGTTTTATTGTTTATAGTTAATATTGTGAACCCCACTTAAAGGGGAGCGATGTTCATATATTGTTACTATTCAGTGTTTTATTGTTCATAGTTAATATTGTAAATCCCACTTAAAGGGGAGCGATGTTCATATGTTGTTAATATTCAGTGTTTTATTGTTCATAGTAAATATTGTAAATCCCACTTAAAGGGGAGCGATGTTCATATGTTGTTAATATTCAGTGTTTTATTGTTCATAGTTAATATTGTGAATCCCACTTAAAGGGGAGCGATGTTCATATGTTGTTAATATTCAGTGTTTTATTGTTCATAGTTAATATTGTGAATCCCACTTAAAGGGGAGCGATGTTCATATGTTGTTAATATTCAGTGTTTTATTGTTCATAGTTAATATTGTGAATCCCACTTAAAGGGGAGCGATGTTCATATGTTGTTAATATTCAGTGTTTTATTGTTCATAGTTAATATTGTAAATCCCACTTGAAGGGGAGCGATGTTCATATGTTGTTAATATTCAGTGTTTTATTGTTCATAGTTAATATTGTAAATCCCACTTAAAGGGGAGCGATGTTCATATGTTGTTAATATTCAGTGTTTTATTGTTCATAGTTAATATTGTAAATCCCACTTAAAGGGGAGCGATGTTCATATGTTGTTAATATTCAGTGTTTTATTGTTCATAGTTAATATTGTAAATCCCACTTTCTTTATTTTCATGTACATTTTGGGTGTCCATTCAGTAAAAAACTGTAAAATTCCGTTCTGTTTTTTTTAAGGTGGTCTGTCATAACCTTTTTAGAATTCTTTCGGACATTGTGACTTTTGGTATTAGTGTTCCCGGAAAGAAAGGGACCCAAACACACATACTGTACAGCAGATTGTTATAGATAAATGTCTATATATCATTTATACACACATACACTTTGGGCCCCCAGAAACATTTTTTTTTCTCTCAACGTGGCCCCCGAGTCAAAATATTTGCCCAGCTCTGCTCTAAAGGCTTAGTGGCCACATGTGTGGACATCACCTTTTAGCTCTTATTTCCAAAATTGTGTACACTACTGAATTAGGGTCTTATGAAAAGCATGTAAAAAAAACCAGCTTAGGCCTTAAAACTATAATTACTGGTTTGCAAAAAATATTTTTAACCCAAATAGGTGAAATTAGACAATCTCCCACGGCACACCAGACTGTATCTCAAAAACACTGCTCTACTTAACAGTGTTGCCGGGTAAACATTGGGTTTAAATGCAATTAATGAATTCATAATGAAGTATATGTAGCATATTCTCTTCTAGTTTCACTATGTGCAGTGATTTCTACAAATCCCTCTTAATTTTCAGAAAAACCTTGTTGTGTTTTCTTTGAATTCTACATCAAAAGTCTTTGACTCTATCACGACTCACTAAAGCCTGTTTTTTTTTTAACTAAATACATTCAGATTTCACTCCAAAGTGGAGCACTGAGTATATTATTATGCTGGGATGGTCCAGCCTTGCTTTGCCGTCCCGTTAAATATGTACTTTGCTCACATCCACACCTTTTCAAGCATGCCGGCTCCATACCTTTGGTAAATAAGCCCTGCTGTCATGTTCCTGTCCAGTGAGCCGTGTCATTTATGTACGCTTTGCCCGGAATGGACACTACCGTTCAAAAGTTTGGGGTCACCCAAACAATTTTGTGTTTGAGCCTTCATTTCTAAGAACAAGAATAGACTGTCGAGTTTCAGATGAAAGTTCTCTTTTTCTGGCCATTTTGAGCCTTTAATTGAGCCCACAAATGTGATGCTCCAGAAACTCAATCTGCTCAAAGGAAGGTCAGTTTTGTAGCTTCTGTAACGAGCTAAACTGTTTTCAGATGTGTGAACATGATTGCACAAGGGTTTTCTAACCATCAATTAGCCTCCTGAGCCAATGAGCAAACACATTGTACCATTAGAACACTGGAGTGATAGTTGCTGGAAATGGGCCTCTATACACCTATGTGGATATTGCACCAAAAACCAGATATTTGCAGCTAGAATAGTCATTTACCACATTAGCAATGTATAGAGTGTATTTCTTTAAAGTTAAGACTAGTTTAAAGTTATCTTCATTGAAAATAAGGACATGTCAATGTGACCCCAAACTTTTGAACGGTAGTGTACATCATGGATGTGTGGCTCGGTCGCTATTCATCCGATTCGAACCGTTCCAACATCCACACACTCCACTCACCTTGGACAAGCAAACTACCATTTTCCAAGTTCAAAGAAATTCCAGGAATTCCCAGAATTCCCGGTTTTCCAAAGCCTCATTTTCACCTCTTCTTGGAACCGTTTTCTCAGTTTCACACTTTTCAATCGTTTTTGACCATTCCACCTTCAAAACATTCCTCATAGTTGGCACAAAAAAAACGCTTCTATTTTTTTCTGCACAAAGTCCCGGTTATCCCGAAATTCCGGTAATTCCAAAATACCCATTCTCATTTCCAACTGTTACTACGTCCACATTGTTCAACCAATTCCAAAAAGTCCAACACCAACCCATTCATATCATCCAGCACAAGTGTGCTAGTATCAACATTTTCAAAAAATTCCCAGTTTTCCCGAATTTCCAAAATCTCTGGGACATTCCCATTCAAATGAATGGACGTATTCATAGTTCTACAAATTCTCAAAATTGTGCGCAATTTTAAAACCCGATTCCAACTTTTCAACCATCCACCCACACTACTCTTCCCATATGTGCAACGCAAAAACATGTTTTTCCTTTT
>NC_084734.1:7566616-7595220 GCF_033978785.1 Entelurus aequoreus
AAATTGATGGCTTATTTTCCATGTCCATTTTTAAAAGGGGGACCTCCATGATAACGATTTTAATATTCAACTAGATGAGGCAATTCTTGAAGGAATGGCGTGTGAACGCTCCAATGCTGAAGTTGAAGTGAAATGCTGACAGAATGTAAGATGGATGTAAGAATGGTTTGAATTTTGAAGAGTCGGAATTTCCAGGAAAACCGGAATTTGGTTTGGAACTTGGGAAAGTGTTAGTTTGAAAGTCCAGGATGAGTGGAATGTGTTGATGTTGGAATGCTTTGAATGGGTTGTAAAATGTGGGAATTGTGCAACTTGGAAAAATGGACAATTTATTTTGAATGGGGAAAATGGAAAAAAAAATGGAATTATGGGAAATCCGGGAATTTTTTTTTAGAACTGTTGAAGTAGAGCACACAATTCCTGAACAGGCTGAATATTTTGTAGTTGGAACAGTTTGAATCGGATGAAAATTGTGGAACTTTGAAGAATGTCGATGGGAATTTCCCAAAAAATTGGGAATTTCAGAAAAAGCGGGAATTTTTTTTTAAATGTTCAAAGACTTGAATGTTCTGATCGAAATGGTTGGTGTTGGAATTTTTTTACATTGGTCGAGAAATGTTGAAGTAGCAACCTTTTTTAAATGAGAAATGGTATTACGGAAATTCCTGGAATTTCGGGAAAACCGGGAATTTTTTCAGTTCAAAACACATTTATTGTCTGACCACTGATTAAGATGAATGATTTGTTGGTGGAATAGTTCAAGTGGGTTGAAAAATGTGGAAGGAGTAGTCGCCAGAAAAAAGGGTGGAAATAGGACTTTTGAAAACCAGGAATACTGGAAAATCCTGGATTTTTTTGGAATTTGGAAAAAGAGTAGTTTGAATTTCTAGGATGGTGAAATGTGTTGATGTTGGAATGCTTTGAATGGGTTGAAAAATGTGGGAATTATGCAAATTGGAAAAATGGACAATTAATTTTGAATGGGGAACATGAAAAAAAAAAGGGAATTATGGGAAATCCGGGAATTTTTTAAGAACTGTTGAAGTAGAGCACACAATTCCTGAACATGCTGAATATTCTGAAGTTGGAACAGTTTGAATCGGATGAAAATTGTGGAGCTTTGAAGAATGTCAATGGGAATTTCCCAAAAAATTAGGAATTTCAGGAAAAGCGGGAATTTTTTTCAAATGTTCAAAGACTTGAATGTTCTGATCGAAATGGTTGGTGTTGGAATTTTTTACATTGGTCGAGAAATGTTGAAGTAGCAACATTTGTAAATGAGAAATGGTATTACGGAAATTCCTGGAATTTCGGGAAAACCGGGAATTTTTTCAGTTCAAAACACATGTATTGACTGAACACTGATTAAGAGGAATGATTTGTTGGTGGAATAGTTCAAGTGGGTTGAAAAATGTGGAAGGAGTAGTCGCCAGAAAAAAGGGTGGAAATGGGGCTTTTGAAAACCAGGAATTCTGGAAAATCCTGGATTTTTTTGGAATTTGGATAAAGAGTAGTTTGAATTTCTAGGATGGTGAAATATGTTGATGTTGGAATGCTTTGAATGGGTTGAAAAATGTGGGAATTATGCAAATTGGAAAAATGGACAATTCATTTTGAATGGGGAAAATTTTGAAAAAAAAAGGAATTATGGGAAATCCGGGAATTTTTTTTAGAACTGTTGAAGTAGAGCACACAATTCCTGAACAGGCTGAATATTTTGAAGTTGGAACAGCTAGAATCGGATGAAAATTGTGGAACTTTGAAGAATGTCGATGGGAATTTCCCAAAAAATTGGGAATTTCAGGAAAAGCGGGAATTTTTTCAAATGTTCAAAGACTTGAATGTTCTGATCGAAATGGTTGGTGTTGGAATTGTTTTACATCGGTCAAGAAATGTTGAAGTTATGACTTTTGTAATTGAGAAATGGTATTACGGAAATTCCTGGAATTTCGGGAAAACTGGGAATGTTTCCAGTTCAAAAAACATTGATTGACTGAACACTGATTAAGAGGAATGATTTTTTGGTGGAATAGTTCAAGTGGGTTTAAAAATGTGGAAGGAGTAGTCGCCAGAAAAAGGGTGGAAATAGGGCTTTTGAAAACCAGGAATTCTGGAAAATCCTGGATTTTTTTGGAATTTGGAAAAAGAGTAGTTTGAATTTCTAGGATGGGAAATATGTTGATGTTGGAATGGTTTGAATGGGTTGTAAAATGTGGGAATTGTGCAACTTAGAAAAATGGACAATTTATTTTGAATGGGGAAAATGGAAAAAAAAATGGAATTATGGGAAATCCGGGAATTTTTTTAGAACTGTTGAAGTAGAGCACACAATTCCTGAACAGGCTAAATATTTTGTAGTTGAAACAATTTGAATCGGATGAAAATTGTGGAACTTTGAAGAATGTCGATGGGAATTTCCCAAAAAATTGGGAATTTCAGAAAAAGCGGGAATTTTTTTTAAATGTTCAAAGACTTGAATGTTCTGATCGAAATGGTTGGTGTTGGAATTTTTTACATTGGTCGAGAAATGTTGAAGTAGCAACATTTATAAATGAGAAATGGTATTACGGAAATTCCTGGAATTTCGGGAAAACCGGGAATTTTTTCAGTTCAAAACACATTTATTGACTGACCACTGATTAAGAGGAATGATTTGTTGGTGGAATAGTTCAAGTGGGTTGGAAAATGTGGAAGGAGTAGTCGCCAGAAAAAAGGGTGGAAATAGGGCTTTTGAAAACCAGGAATTCTGGAAAATCCTGGATTTTTTTGGAATTTGGAAAAACAGTAGTTTGAATTTCTAGGATGGTGAAATATGTTGATGTTGGAATTCTTTGAATGGGTTGAAAAATGTGGGAATTGTGCAACTTGGAAAAATGGACAATTCATTTTGAATGGGGAAAATTTAAAAAAAAAAGGAATTATGGGAAATCCGGGAATTTTTTTTTTTAACTGTTGATGTAGAGCACACAATTCCTGAACAGGCTGAATATTTTGAAGTTGGAACAGTTTGAATCGGATGAAAATTGTGGAACTTTGAAGAATGTCAATGGGACTTCCCAAATAATTGGGAATTTCAGGAAAAGCGGGAATTTTTTTCAAATATTCAAAGACTTGAATGTTCTGATCGAAATGGTTGGTGTTGGAATTTTTTTTACATCGGTCGAGAAATGTTAAAGTAGTGACATTTGTCATTGAGAATTGGTATTACGGAAATTCCTGGAATTTCGGCAAAACCGGGAATTTTTCCAGTTGAAAACACATTGATTGATTGAACATTGATTAAGAGGAATGATTTGTTGGTGGAATAGTTCAAGTGGGTTGAAAAATGTGGAAGGAGTAGTCGCCAGAAAAAAGGGTGGAAATAGGGCTTTTGAAAACCAGGAATTCTGCAAAATCCTGGATTTTTTTGGAATTTGGAAAAAGAGTAGTTTGAATTTCTAGGATGGTGAAATATGTTGATGTTGGAATGCTTTGAATGGGTTGAAAAATGTGGGAATTGTGCAACTTGGAAAAATGGACAATTCATTTTGAATGGGGAAAATGAAAAAAAAAAGGAATTATGGGAAATCCGGGAATTTTTTTTGAACTGTTGATGTAGAGCACACAATTCCTGAACAGGCTGAATATTTTGTAGTTGGAACAGTTTGAATCAGATGAAAATTGTGGAACTTTGAAGAATGTCGATGGGAATTTCCCAAAAAATTGGGAATTTCAGAAAAAGCGGGAATTTTTTTTAAAATGTTCAAAGACTTGAATGTTCTGATCAAAATGGTTGGTGTTGGAATTTTTTTTACATCGGTCGAGAAATGTTAAAGTAGTGACATTTGTCATTGAGAATTGGTATTACGGAAATTCCTGGAATTTCGGGAAAACCAGGAATTTTTTCAGTTCAAAAGACATTTATTGACTGACCACTGATTAAGAGGAATGATTTGTTGGTGGAATAGTTCAAGTGGGTTGAAACATGTGGCAGGAGTAGTCGCCAGAAAAAAGGGTGGAAATAGGGCTTTTGAAAACCAGGAATTCTGGAAATTCCTGGATTTTTTTGGAATTTGGAAAAACAGTAGTTTGAATTTCTAGGATGGTGAAATATGTTGATGTTGGAATGGTTTGAATGGGTTGAAAAATGTGTGAATTGTGCAACTTGGAAAAATGGACAATTCATTTTCAATGGGGAAAATGAAAAAAAAAAAGGAATTATGGGAAATCCGGGAATTTTTTTTAAAAACTGTTGATGTAGAGCACACAATTCCTGAACATGCTGAATATTCTGAAGTTGGAACAGTTTGAATCGGATGACAATTGTGGAACTTTGAAGAATGTCAATGGGAATTTCCCCAAAAAATTGGGAATTTCAGTAAAAGCGGGAATTTTTTTCAAATATTCAAAGACTTGAATGTTCTGATCGAAATGGTTGATGTTGGAATTTTTTTTACATCGGTCGAGAAATGTTGATGTAGTGACATTTGTCATTGAAAATTAGTATTACGGAAATTCCTGGAATTTCTGGAAATTCAAGGGGGGTTCCCAGATTGCAAATGAAACCTTGACCCTCTCTCTCCAAAAGTATCATTTATCTTTTGAAAAATGTACGTTGTTAAAATATACATCTAGAAGACGAATGCCACCGCTGTTTAAGGACAAGTTTCACCACACCTAGTGTGTGACAATCATTGGTACTTTAACTTGAACTAAAAGTGTTTCTCGCCTTCCTGTCGGTCGTTTTTTCTTAATAATGATCTGACAGCAATCAAGTGACCAAAGTGACGTCTTGAAGAAGATTGACGATCGATCATTTTTAGATCTTTTTTTTTAATGCCTGGCTGTCGATGGACTGCCACACCCTCCACCATCCACCGCTAGCTCGCCATCCACCTAAAGTGCACCCCTGGCCTACACTACTTAGGAGTGTAAAATACCAGATTTGATATGATATGATCTAGTCCAGCAAAATGATAAATCCAGCGGTCCGCTACTGTGAATGATGATGAAGTAGCCATGCATAATTAACAGCCGGGAGCAAAATGAGAAGATGATCATTATCTGGACTCCCATGTTTTATTCAAGCTGGTCATTTCACTCCCGCTCCCAGTCTGTGGAACGCTCTCCCTGACCCCCTGAGGGCACCACACACTGTGGATGCTTTTAAAAAAAGGCTTAAAAACCCTTCTTTTTAAAAAAGCCTTTTTTTTGTAGATATATGTGTGCTAGTTCTAGCTATTAGGCTGTTCTAGTTTTTATTATTATTATTATTTTGTTTTTTTACTATTTATTTTACTTGTTGGGGGCAGCTATTTGTGGTTCTAGCGTTGTTGTTTTGTTTTAAATGCACTGTAGCACTTTGAGGATTATTTGCTCAATGTAAAGTGCTTTTACAAATAAAATATATTGTTATTATTATTATTATTATTATTATTATTATTATTATTATTATTATTATTCACTGACACGTGCTGCATTATTCACCGCCGTGATTCTCCTGTAGTCTGGTTCTGTGTGAGGTCTTGGGTGTTATTCAAGCTGGTCATTTCACTCCTGCTCTCAGTCTGTGGAACGCTCTCCCTGACCACCTGAGGGCACCACAGACTGTGGATGCTTTTAAAAAAGTCTTAAAAACCCTTAAAAAAAAAATAGATGTATGTGTGCTAGTTGTTGTAGCTGTTCAAGTTTGTATTATTATTATTATTATTTTTTTTTTTTTTTTTACTATTTATTTTACTTGTTGGGGGCTGTTTTTTTTGTTTTTTTAAATGCGCTGTAGCACTTTGAGGTTGTTTGCTCAATGTAAAGTGCTTTTACAAATAAAATATATTATTATTATTATTATTATTATTATTATTCACTGAAACGTGCTGCATTATTCACCGCCGTGATTCTTCTGTAGTATTCTGTGTGAGGTCTTGGGTGTTATTCAAGCTGGTCATTTCACTCCCGCTCCCAGTCTGTGGAATACCCTCCCTGACCACCTGAATGCACCACAGACTGTGGATGCGTTTAAAAAAGTCTTAAAAACCCTTCTTTAAAAATTAAAAATAAATAAAAATTTAAAAAAATAGATGTATGTGTGCTAGTTGTTGTAGCTGTTCTAGTTTTTATTATTATTATTATTATTATTATTATTATTATTATTATTATTATTTTTTACTATTTATTTTACTTGTTGGGGGCTGTTTTTTTTGTTTTTTTTAAATGCACTGTAGCACTTTGAGTTTTTTTGCTCAATGTATAGTGCTTTTACAAATAAAATATATTATTAATATTATTCACTGAAACGTGCTGCATTATTCACCCCCTGTGATTCTCCTGTAGTCTGATTCTGTGTGAGGTCTTGGGTGTTATTCAAGCTGGTCATTTCACTCCCGCTACCAGTCTGTGGAACGCTCTCCCTAACCACCTGAGGGCACCACAGACTGTGGATGCTTTTAAAGAAGGCTTAAAAATCCTTCTTTTTAAAAAGATCTTTTTTTTTAGATATATGTGTGCTAGTTCTAGCTATTAGGCTGTTCTAGTTTGTATTATTATTATTAGTATTTTTTTTTTACTATTTATTTTACTTGTTGGGGGCAGCTATTTGTGGTTCTAGCATTGTTGTTGTTGTTGTTTTTTAAATGCACTGTAGCACTTTGAGTTTGTTTGCTAGATGTAAAGTTATTTTACAAATACAATATATTATTATTATTATTATTATTCACTGAAACGTGCTGCATTATTCACCCCCATGATTCTGTGTGAGGTTTTCGGTGTTATTTTTATTATTGTTATTATTATTATAGTTGTCACACGTGGCTTCTGCCCCCCCTGCAGGAACACTTCACGCCGGAGTGCAAATTCAAGGAGTCGGTGTTCGAGAACTACTACGTGACGTATTCCTCCATGATCTACCGCCAGCAGCAGTCGGGCAGGGGCTGGTACCTCGGTCTGAACAAGGAGGGGGAAATCATGAAGGGCAACCACGTCAAGAAGAACAAGCCGGCGGCACACTTCCTGCCCAAACCTCTGAAAGGTGAGCGACTGGAGACTTTCTGTTGCTGAAGTTAGTTTATTATTTCTTCGGTCGGTGGTCAACAAAATAAACTAACAAGTTTACATTCATAAATTGACAATTTTACAGACCGAAAGGGTTTCGGCTGAAGTTAAGCACTATATTTCGCCTAACTCTATAAACAATCTCAAATACAAGATATAAATATGACATTTCCTTTACACAACATATTATAAATACACTTTGTACACAACATAAACACTGTTCAATTATATACACAGTAAAGACATGTGAAACATCCCCGTACATGTGTTTACCAAAAGTGGAAATTAAGTGGAATATTCCAGTTAGAATTCACATATCAAGTCAAATATTTGTATAGCAGTCTCACAAAACTACTTATTTGCTGCATCAGCCTTAAAACCAAAGTTTTAATTTGAGCTATTTCTTACCTCCATGGTCATTTATTCATAGATCTAAACACAGGGAAATAAACTGAATAAAACTAGAATGATAAAAAATTTTAAACTCCGAGCACCGTTGAACCATACCCGACTTTTTGAGCATTTTAAGGGCCTCAAAAAGACGTCCAAATGTGTAGAAGAAAAAACACAGCCTTTTTAACAGGGCTCAGGGCCAAAATAAAATGAAATAAAATACAATAAAATAAAATTAAATTAAATTAAATTAAATTATATTAAATTAAATTAAATTAAATTAAATTAAATTAAATTAAATTACATTTAAAAAATGTTTTTAAATACAATAAAATAAAATACAAGTAATTAAATTAAATTGAATTAAACTAAATTAAATTAAATTAAATTAAATTAAATTAAATTAAATTAAATTAAATTAAATTAAATTATGATTGTAGCTGAGATCGGCTACGGCGCCCCCCGCAACCCTGAAGGGAATAAGCGGTAGAAATTAAATTAAATTAAATTAAATTAAATTAAATTAAATTAAATTTAATTTAATTTAATTCAAAAAAATAAAATACAATAAAATAAAATAAAATAAAATAAAATAAAATAAAATAAAATAAAATAAAACAGAACAGACCAAAACAAAACAAAAACGAAAAACATTTTTAAAGTGTGTTTCATACATAAAATAAATGCAACACAAAGTGCTTTGCAGACTCAAAAACAATATACACACACACACATATGCACATGTATGATCAAATGACTGCATGGCTGAGTACAGAGGAGACAGGTGAGTAAACACTATCACATGTAGCGTCCTCTCCAGCTAGCTAGCAACTAACGTCCGTCCTCGCCTCAGTGGCGGCAATTAAACTGTGTTCCCTACAAGAAATAGACAAACATGCTACACTTCACACCGGAGGAGGAGACCTAAAAGCATAACTAGCTGCTAAGCTCGCGGTTTGAATGTAAACAAAAGTGGGTGGATCTATACAAATGTGGATAGTAATGATACCAAGAATGTAATACTGTCGATTGAGTTATGAACTCCGTGTTCAATAGTTGTGGTAAAACATTTTTGTGACGGGGAACTTTGGTAAATCTTCTAGTCGTCCTCTCATTAGGAATCTATGTTTCTCCCCCGAGACCCCCCCGTAATAGCCTTTCACGTTCATTTAACTGGCAATCCGGGGGGTCTCAAACACACTTAAGATCAATAGCCACAGAATGATTGCCTCGCTTTGTGCTGAGCGAGCGAGACGTGAGGGAGACAACACTTTGAGGTGAGATAAAGGCGTGTAAGGAGGGGAATAAAAAAAGAGCATTTGCTGGCTTTTGTGCATTTTGTCTAAATGATTCAGCAGAAACAAATGTATATACAGTACACATATATATATATATATATATATATATATATATATATATATATATATATATATATATATATATATATATATATATATATATATATATATATATATATATATATATATATATATATATAAAACTTAGAAAATACAAATGAAAATGTTAGTAAATACTGATAAATCAGTACAAATAAATAATTAAAATGGTAAATAAATAAATGCTGTGGGTGGGCCAGGTGTCAAACCCATGCCATCAGCACAAAAGACAATGTGTACCACAACATTTAATACATTCAATTATATTTAATTAAATTAAATAAATTACAAATGTAAATTATGATTTAAAATACATGATAATAAAAAATGATTGAAGAAGTCAAAATAGTGACTAACATTGCACAATGTATAAATTGTCAAATGAATCCCAGGGCAGCTGTGGCTCCAAATGTAGTTTTATCACCATCCAAGTGTGAATGAATGAGGAGTGAATGAATGATGGCTTCTCAGTGTCACGCGCTTTGAGTCACCAAGAAATCTAATCCATCATTTTGTTTTTAATCGCAATAATCGCACTTTTGAATTTGGATTAATCACGATTAATCACAGGTTATTACTCAATTGCATCATTGAAATTCACTTTAAAAAATACTCCATCACTTTCACCATAATTAGATTTTATTGTCAGAATGTCAACTTGAAATAAAAATGTTTTACATGAACGCACAACCCTTTATTTGCTCAAAACTTGGTAGCACTGACCGTATACAGACCTGTGTCACCTTTCAGGTAACCATCTGCGGCTAAGATAAAGGAGTATTGCGGGCAAGATAAATTGCATGATTAATATGTGTATATACATAATTATTCAGATTTATTTTTTTGGTTATAAATCATATGCGTTATATTGTTATTTTTTGACAATTCTAGTATGGCTGAAAAATATGATTTAATAATACTTGAATGCAATATATTGCCAGATATACACAATAACTTAGATGTTATTTTGAAAAGAATAGCAGCAGTGTTGTTTGGGTGGTCAGGTCTTGCCACCCTGATGGCCCGTGTCAACAACAACACTTGTAATAATAATAATAATAGATTTTATTTGTAAAAAAGCACTTTCCATTGAGCAAACAACCTCAAAGTGCTACAGTGTATTTAAAAAATAAATTAATAAATAATACAAATAAATACAAATACAATTTAGAACTAGCATGCATATATCTAAAAAATTGATTTTTTTAAAATAATGTTGTTTCAGCCTTTTTTAAAAGCATCCACAGTCTGTGGTGCCCTCAGGTGGTCAGGGAGAGCGTTCCACAGACTGGGAGCGGCGGAGCAGAAAGCCCGGTCTCCCATTGTTCGTAGCTTTGTCCTCGGAGGTTGGAGGAGGTTAGTCTGTCCGGAGCGGAGGTGTGGTGTGGAGGATTTGGGGGTGAGCAGTTCTTTGAGGTAGAGGGGGGCATTTCCATGGAGGCACTGGTGGGTTAGTAGGGAGACTTTGTATTCAATCCTGAGTGGAACAGGAAGCCAGTGAAGGGATTTGAGAACTGGTGTGATGTGGTCGTATTTCTACACTCTCATCAGGATCCTAGCAGCACTATTCTGTTAGTACTGCAGCTTCTGGATGTTCTTGCTGGGGATCCTGACAAGAAGTGAGTTGCAGTAGTCTTGTACCCATCATTATTACCTTCCAGTGAAATGCATCCATCCACTGATGTGTTTACACAGATTGACACTCGAACAAAAAATAAATAACAACAACAACAAAATGCTGGGCTAAGTGAAGTGAGTGAAGGTTGCTGTCTCAGCCGGGCCTCCCTCTGGGACGAACACCAAATAGCATTCTAGGATGTGGACAACATCCTGAAACCAAATACTGCGGACCTCAGATTACGGCGATTCCGTCCTCGTAGTGGATGCTGAGATGCAAATTGGGCCGAATGCTGCAAACACAGCAGAGCAGAGCACATGCCTGTGCTGAATTTCTAATGCCCGGGCTGTGAATACAGGATTTGTTTTTAAGTGCAGAGCCGACCTGATCTGCTGTGACGTCTTGATTCAGCACTTTGCGGGAAGGCAGACCCTGCAGGACCCGTTCCACGCCCATCCCTGTGGTTCCCACACAGACCACATTCTATGAATTATAAGAAGCTGCTCGTTCTGCATTTTCCTGAGGCGTCTTACGGTTGTTTTAGAGACCAGAGTTAGGGTTGGATTAGTCTTAGCCCCTGTACCCAGGTCATACGGCCGATTTGCACGGTTTTGCAGCTTTCCTCTGGCAATGCCCATAGTTCACCATCTCTCTGGGATTGAGGGTTTTTAAGGGTTAGACAGTTACGGGTGAAGGTCTGATGAAGGTAAGTGTTGGTTTAGGTAAGTGTTGTGTTAGGGGTTGAGGTTATTGTAAGTTTTTGTTATGTTTAGCGTAAGGTAAGGTATTTCGGGGGCAGGTTACGGTTAATATATGTTTCGAATAGGGTTGTCCCGATACCAATAATTTGGTGCCGGTACCAACATTTATTTCGATACTTTTTGATTCTTTACTAAATAAAGGGAACTACGAAACCATTTCAATTTTGGTTTCATTTTGACAGAAAATCTTACAATACAATAAACATGTTTCCTATTGCACTCAAAGAACAATTTTAGAAGGTTAAAATTGAAATTAAAGGGTATTAAACACATTGTGTTTTTCTTGTTGCACTCAAAGAACATTTTCAATTGTCCATAATCAGGAATTCGGTTAGCATATAGTAAACAAAAGCTTTAGTAACATAATATTAAATAATTTAGGATTCATTTAAGAAAAACACAATTATTAGTAAGTACTAAAAACAAATCTGTGGATAAATGTACCCAGACAAGTCATGTAGCAGGTAAAACACACTTTTGTTAAAGATAAAACACAAATTGTAGAGATTTGTTACCAAATTCAGTCATCTTACTTGCATTAGTTGACGTTAAATGGGCGGTCTTAAAGCCGCTAATATTTGGCATCAATCCAAGCAGCTGTGTGCGTGTCTACTACCGGTATACCGAGCAACCCTAGTTTAGAGTAGTGTAGATTTGGGAATTGTAGGGTAAAGGTTAGCTTGGGTTTTTGCGAGGGTTAGTAGGGTTTATATTAGGGTAAGAATTAACCAAGGTTTGGGGTTGGGATGTTGTGTTAGAATTAATTTTAAGTGGCTTTAGTATAGGTTAGTGGGGGTTGAGGTTCGGAAATAAGGTAAGTTTGGGTTGGAGGCGGTTATAGGTTAAGGTCAAGTAAAGGTAAGGGTTGATTTAGTTAAGTGTTGTGTTAAGAGTTGAGATTATTGTAGGGTTTTGATAGGGTTAGGGTAAGGTGGGGGCTGATTAGGGTTAGTCAATGTTTAGAGTAGTATATATTTGGGAGTTATAGGGTTAAAGTTGCAAGAGTTTTGTGAAGGTTTGAGTGGTGTTCAGGTTTGGGTAATTATTCATTGGGGTCGGGGTGTTGGGTAAGGGTTTCTTTTAATGGGCTAGGGTTAAGATAGGTTAGTGAGGGTTGAGGTTGGCAAATTGTTTTCTCAGGGTGTGGGTTAGGGTAGGGTCTCTTACGGTAAAGGGACGGAATGTCAGAGTCAGGTTCAAGTTTGAGGTACAGGCTTACAGTGTTCTATAGTAAGTGTAGGGTGAGTGTTTAAGGTATACTGTAGGTCACGGTTAGGGCAGGTGATCAGGTTAGATGGTTAGGGTAGAGTTCAGATTAGAGATCTATGGTAGGGTAAAGGTAGAATGGTTTAGAGAAGGGTAGGGTCGTGGCTGCTAGGGATGGAGTTGTCACAGGGGAAGGTGTTACTAGGGTTTAGGTTTAGGGCTACTTCCTACTAAATTCCATTGAACAGATGAATCGTAGCTATTAGTCCTGAGTTGCTTTCTGATCCACAATCCTCTCCTCTTCCCACAGTGGCGATGTACAGAGAGCCATCCCTCCACGACCTGACAGAGTTCTCCCGCTCCGGCAGTGGCACACCCACCAAGAGTCGGAGTGCCTCGGCGATGCTGAACGGCGGCAAAGCTGTGAGCCAGAACGAGTCGACGTAGCCCCGCCTGCAGGACCGAACCTTGAAACCTTACCTCCAGCAGAGCGCGCATCCAAGCAGACCCTCTCTTGTATCAGCGGTTCAGCACTTGCTGCGACATACCAAACATCGACACCTAGAAAACATCAATGACGATCATTTAACAAAAAAAAAAGACAACACACTTGTGCATTTATCATGGTTAACAGCAATTAATCGCAAGAAACGTTCTGGACATTTAGTCTCCTCTGGGCTCATTTATTATGTATTTACTCACCAGTTTTGCTGTTCTTTTTCAACATTGCCGAGGTCATGTAGACAACGAGCACTCGTGCGTCCGTTAGACAGGGACAGGAAGCGAGTGGGCATTCAGGGGCAACCAGGTCCACGAGGCTGCAGGGGTACAGTACAAGCCCTGATCTCTGTCTCGTCCACACTTCTGTGAATACAAAGCCTATAAACTCGCCGGCGCGGTCCGAGGCCCGGCCAGACGGTAGCTCTCCTCGCGTCCCAGAGACCGAGCTCTCTAGCGCCGAGAAACCCAGCCTCGGTTCAGACGACCCGACATGTGATGTCTCAGCCTGGCGGCTCGTAACTTTTCAGAGACGCCACGGCTGCCCTTTTGTTTCTGCTAATTTTCCCAATTTGCCAAGAAGGATTCATTGGTTGTATCTACTGGTTTCTGTTCGTCCCCTCTTGTTCTCCGACCCTCGCCATTGATCAGTTTTGTTTGTCCCGCCGTTTGAAAGCAAGCTAAAGGCTAAACGAGAGAGTCTCCCTTTAAGTCGACGAAGCCTTCACGAAGGTGAGCTGGATTTGTTTACCCCCCTTTGTACATTTTAATGTGTGGCTTGTGCAGCCCTTTGAGACACTCGTGATTTAGGGCTGTATGAGTAAACATTGATTGATTGATTGAATGAATAAGGTTTGGACAAGAGGAAGTGATGTCATTCAGTCTTTTTTCTGAGTATCCGCTGCCGAGAAACCAAGCCTCGGTTCAGACGACCCGACATGTGATGTCTCAGCCTGAAGGCTCGTAACTTTTCAGAGACGCCACGGCTGCCCTTTTGTTTCTGCTAATTTTCCCAATTTGCCAAGAAGGATTCATTGGTTGTATCTACTGGTTTCTGTTCTTCCCCTCTTGTTCTCCGACCCTCGCCATTGATCAGTATTGTTTGTCCCGCCGTTTGAAAGCAAGCTAAAAGCTAAACGAGAGAGCCTCCCTTTAAGTCGACGAAGCCTTCACGAAGGTGAGCTGGATTTGTTCACCCCCCGATGTACATTTTAATGTGTGGCTTGTGCAGCCCTTTGAGACACTCGTGATTTAGGGCTGTATGAGTAAACATTGATTGATTGATCGAATGAATAAGGTTTGGACAAGAGGAAGTGATGTCATTCAGTCTTTTTTCTGAGATTCCGCTGCCGAGAAACCAAGCCTCGGTTCAGACGACCCGACATGTGATGTCTCAGCCTAAAAGCTCGTAACTTTTCAGAGATGCCACGGCTGTCCTTTTGTTTCTGATAATTTTCCCAATTTGCCAAGAAGGATTCATTGGTTGTATCTACTGGTTTCTGTTCGTCCCCTCTTGTTCTCCGACCCTCGCCATTGATCAGTATTGTTTGTCCCGCCGTTTGAAAGCAAGCTAAAGGCTAAACGAGAGAGCCTTCCTTTAAGTCGACAAAGCCTTCACGAAGGTGAGCTGGATTTGTTTACCCCGCGATGTACATTTTAATGTGTGGCTTGTGCAGCCCTTTGAGACACCCGTGATTTAGGGCTGTATGAGTAAACATTGATTGATTGATCGAATGAATAAGGTTTGGACAAGAGGAAGTGATGTCATTCAGTCTTTTTTCTGAGGATCCGCTCGACGGCCGAGGTTCAAAACTAGGATTCGGTGTCTCCCCCCCATGCCCTTCTTGTTCTGTCACAAAGTCCGTCTCTTGTCCTCGTGATCTGTTTCCTCCCCCCCCGTGCTCGTGTCATGACCCCTCGTCAACTTTATTGACCGTCCATAGAAATATGGCGCCCTTCCTTTCCCCGGATTGTTATGTGTTTGAGTAAATTATCGTGGTGATGCTATTTTCTATATTAAAAAAAAAAAGAATACTGTGGACTTTTAGGTGGCTTAACATTTTGTAGGGACATGTCATATTTGTAAGAGTAAACAAAACAAAAAACAAAAAAAGGGGCGGGGCATCTTCCCTTTCATGCACAGGGCATGTACGAACACGATGTCCCTCCAAGCTACGTATGACTTCTTTCTGGTACATGCTTTTTTTTTTGCAGGACTTTCTGTTCCTCGGTTCCCTCGGGAGGTGGTTCGTATCTGTTTGCATGGGAAGAAGGCAGGGGATTGTGGTCTAGAGCTGCATGATGTAGGCTGTATGTAATTAACCCACGTTGGATCATGTGTTCCAAGCTACCAGGATAAAAAAACTTTTAAGACAACATTATGCAGGCGAGACGTCCAAGCTGCCTGATGACTTCCAGTTGTTTATTATTTGTTGTATACACAAAAATGCACTGAATAAAATGTTTATATTAAGATATACTTTTAAAATGTGTCAGCGTTTCTTCTTTGATTGCTGATTTGACTTCCTGCAACCTTTAGTTCCTGTAGATGTGTGTTTTTTGTGTGTTTCCACTGCATTTCACAGTTTAGGGTAGTTTATTCCAATCAGGCTGATGACCTATGGAGGAGTAGTTCAGTATAAATGTAAATAAACATACAATGAGTCATATTTCCTTTACTAAAGTGTAAGCAAATAAAATACAATGCAATATGATGCAAAACTTTAAAAAAAAAAGTGTACCGATTTTACATCAAAAGTCAGGCTTTTGTCAGAAAGTTGCCATCTCGGTACAAAAAAAAAATACGAGGGTCAGAGGGGTAATTATTGTCCATTTTGGCTGTGAATAACAATATATAAAAAGAACATGTCAGTGATTGTCTCACAGCGACAACACGAACACATCATGTTTAGAGTTAGCATTAGCATTTGGGTGGAGGCCTATAAACTACACTGTAAAAAATGATCGAAAAAACTATGGCAAGCAATTGTTGGAAAGAAAAAAAGAGTTGATCACAGTCGTGAATGCAGTGTATTCCTGCAAAGCAAGAAACTGTAGATAACCTAAAGTACTGTGGTTATAAAACGAAGAAGACACATGACTTTACTGTGAAAAGAATGAAAAATTGCCCCCTGGGCAACTGGTGCAATGGACGTCGAGTGGATTTAGCATAATATTGTGGGAGTCCAGTCCATAGTGGATCTAACATAATAGTGTGAGAGTCCAGTCCATAGTGGTTCTAACATAATAGTGTGAGAGTCCAGTCCATAGTGGTTCTAACATAACAGTGAGAGTTCAGTCGATAGTGGATCTAACATAATAGTGAGAGTCCAGTCCATAGTGGATCTAACATAATAGTGTGAGAGTCCAGTCCATAGTGGATCTAACATAATAGTGAGAGTCCAGTCCATAGTGGATCTAACATAATAGTGTGAGAGTTCAGTCCATAGTGGATCTAACATAATAGTGTGAGAGTTCAGTCGATAGTGGATCTAACATAATAGTGAGAGTCCAGTCCATAGTGGATCTAACATAATAGTGTGAGAGTCCAGTCCATAGTGGATCTAACATAATAGTGTGAGAGTCCAGTCCATAGTGGATCTAACATAATAGTGTGAGAGTTCAGTCGATAGTGAATCTAACATAATAGTGAGAGTCCAGTCCATAGTGGATCTAACATAATAGTGTGAGAGTCCAGTCCATAGTGGATCTAACATAATAGTGTGAGAGTCCAGTCCATAGTGGATCTAACATAATAGTGTGAGAGTTCAGTCCATAGTGGATCTAACATAATAGTGTGAGAGTTCAGTCGATAGTGGATCTAACATAATAGTGAGAGTCCAGTCCATAGTGGATCTAACATAATATTGTGAGAGTCCAGTCCATAGTGGATCTAACATAATAGTGTGAGAGTCCAGTCCATAGTGGATCTAACATAATAGTGTGAGAGTCCAATCCATAGTGGTTCTAACATAATAGTGAGAGTCCAGTCCATAGTGGATTTAACATAATATTGTGAGAGTCAAGTCCATATTGGATCTAACATAATAGTGAGAGTCCAGTCCATAGTGGATCTAACATAATAGTGAGAGTCCAGTCCATAGTGGATCTAACATAATAGTGAGAGTCCAGTCCTTAATGGATCTAACATAATAGTGAGAGTCCAGTCCATAGTGGATCTAACATAATAGTGAGAGTCCAGTCCTTAATGGATCTAACATAATAGTGAGAGTCCGGTCCATAGTGGATCTAACATAATAGTGTGAGAGTCCAGTCCATAGTGGATCTAACATAATAGTGAGAGTCCAGTCCATAGTGGATCTAACATAATAGTGTGAGTCCAGTCCATAGTGGATCTAACATAATAGTGAGAGTCCAGTCCATAGTGGATCTAACATAATAGTGAGAGAGTCCAGTCCATAGTGGATCTAACATAATAGTGAGAGTCCAGTCAATATTGGGTCTAACATAATAGCGAGAGTCCAGTCCATAGTGGATCCAACATAATATTGTGAGAGTCCAGTCCATAGTGGTTCTAACATAATAGTGAGAGTTCAGTCCATTGTGGATCTAACATAATAGTGAGAGTCCAGTCCTTAATGGATCTAACATAATAGTGAGAGTCCAGTCCATAGTGGATCTAACATAATAGTGAGAGTCCAGTCCTTAATGGATCTAACATAATAGTGAGAGTCCGGTCCATAGTGGATCTAACATAATAGTGTGAGAGTCCAGTCCATAGTGGATCTAACATAATAGTGAGAGTCCAGTCCATAGTGGATCTAACATAATAGTGAGAGTCCAGTTCATAGTGGATCTAACATAATAGTGAGAGTCCAGTCCATAGTGGATCTAACATAATAGTGAGAGTCCAGTCCTTAATGGATCCAACATAATAGTGAGAGTCCAGTCCTTAATGGATCCAACATAATAGTGAGAGTCCAGTCCTTAATGGATCTAACATAATGGTGAGAGTCCTATCCATAGTGGGAATGGTTTTTATGGTAGAAAAACTGGCAGCTAAGTTGCCAGAATAACAAAATAACTTGTACAGTTTTTCCATGAACAATATAATGCTGTAAAAAATAATGTCAATTTAACACAAACATTCTGGCAACTAACCTGCCAGCTTTTTCCGTAAAACCCCCCCAAAAAACAGTTGTACTGTTTTTATATTTACCGTAAAATGTTGTGAAAAAACAACAACCCAAAAACACAAAATTATACAGTAAAATGTTGTAAATGTAAAGTTTTTACTGTAAAATGGACAGTTTACTTATTTATATAAATAATAATGAAATCATGCATTATTGTATGCCATGTGGCCCTCAATGAAAACATGTTTGACATCCCTGGTATAGAGCCTTGGTTGGTTTGAGTTTCACTTTCAACAATGATTACCTTATTTTTACACTTGCTCATTTATCAGGAAAAGACGTGTTTGACTTCCATTGTGTCACATTTGTCCTAAAGCCGACTTGAAGACTAATTTTGTGTTCTCAGCTGACAAAAGTTGCTCACCTCGCAGCTCACGTCTCCAAGCAACATCACCCGCTCCGGTGTGATCATTAAAAGGACAATTACACCTGAGTGCGGCCTTTTAAATCTGGAGAGCGGGGAAACGGGACAAAAAGGTGGCAATTAGGTGACGAGGCGGGAACAGGAGAGTGGTGTGGCATGGAGTTTTGTTAATAAGGTCAGCTCGCTCTGGCGAGGAGCACTTTGGCCTAATTGGAGGTTTTGTCCGTGATGACTCTCTGCGGGTGGATGCCCACGTGACATGTCAGTGACGACGGGGGGCAAAAGGTGTCAAAAATGGGAAAGAAGTGAAAGAAAAGTACCGTATTTTTCGGACTATAAGGCGCACTTAAAATCCTTTTCGTTTTCTCAAAACTCGACAGTGCGCCTAATGTACGGAATCATTTTGGTTGCGCTTACCGACCTCAAAGCAATTTTATTCGGTACATTGTGTAATGATAAGTGTGACCAGTAGATGGCAGTCACACATAAGAGATACGTGTGGACTGCAATTTCGACGCTGGTAAACAACACCAAAACTTTAAATGTCCCATTGAAAATATCGAACTCAAAGAGCTATGAAGTTGCACCGTTTGATGGATTGTCGGCGCGTTACGGCTACGGTAGTCAGACGTACTCTTCAACATACCAGTATTACTATGGTGTGTGTATAAGGACCACAGAATGGCAGCCATTAGCAGACATTTTATCTGGCGTTTTGTTTCGCAATGTTATGCAAAACTAACTTTTCTTACCCTCTGGTACCTGCTGATGTGTATTTGGGATCTGCATAAGTCCTGAAAATGTGCGCGCATCCGCCTTTGTAGTCGATTAGCTTCTTCTTTTTCACTATCTTCTTGTTATGCGACATTCATCCTCCGCTGTTGCCATTTCTAATATAAAGTAGTGTAAAGTTCTTACTTATATCTGTCAGTAAACTCACCATGAAAGCACTAAAACATACCGGTGTAGTGACTTTACATTATTCACCCAAGGAACTTTATGTTTTAGTACGACTTTGGTAAAACAGGAAGACACACCGCTGGATGGATTGTCGGAGCATTACGGCTACCATAGTCAGACGTACTGTGCTTCAACATACAGTATTATTATGGTGTGTGTATAAGGACCCCAAAGTGGCACCTATTAGCAGACATATTATGCAAAACCAACTTTTCTTACCTATTAGTACCTGCTGATGTGTATTTGGGATCTGTATAAGTCCTGAAAGTGTGCGTGCCTCCGCCATTGTAGTCCGCGCTGTAGTCAATAAGCTTCTTCTTGTTCTCTATCTTCTTGTTATGTGACATTCATCCTCCACTGTTGCCATTTCTAATATAAAGTAGTGTAAAGTTCTTACTTATATCTGTCAGTAAACTCACCATGAAAGCACTAAAACATACCGGTGTAGTGAGTTTGCATTATTCACCCAAGGAACTTTAGTTGTTAGAGAGTTCGGGTTGGACGTTTTTTTCCACGGGACACATTGCGGGCGTTATTGATTGAAGTAAAGTCTGAATGTGTAATGTTCATATTGTTGTTACTCAGCCAGCGTTTGTGGTAGATTGTTTACCTTATCCCAATAAACATCTAAGTAACAACAATATGAACGTTCTACGGAAAATTTATCTGCCAGTTTTTGTATCCCACAGGGATTCTTCTTTTGTGTTTCTGCACCTGCGGTTCCAAAACAAGGTTGCAACATTGTTTGTCAACACTGTCTGCTCTCATTTTCTCGCACATTTGACCCTCTGATGTTCTGTGTACCTACACTCTGTCCTCCACTTGTCTAGGTACACAGAAATCAATTTCCACACTTCTATTAGCCCCGGCCGGGTCCAGTGGACCCGGACATCTTATATGTAATAGAAATGTGTAGGGGGGGGTGTATGGTGTGGTCATTAAATATGTATTCTGATATATGTTCTTCACAGAAAATGAGCCAAAGTCAGTGAGTCTCTGTTTGAAAAATGAATTCATTGTATAATTTTTCTTTTAATAAAAAATAAAAAATTGAAAACGGGTCCCACAGACCCGAACACCACACAAGGGTTAAAACAGTTAGCACCATCTTTTCCACTCCCGTCCTTGCACGCTACACCGCTACAACGAGGAGAAGACCCCGTCGAAGTAGAGGCACGTAAATAAGACCCGCCCACAAAACGACGCATCCTGAAGAGACTGTCAGGAAGCAGCTTGAAGATGATGTGTAAAACATCATCTATGCAACATTTTGACCAAAGAACCACCATTACATGTTATGTAGACCATAAGGAAGTCTTTTACTTTTAGAAAAAAAAAAGTCATAATAATATGACGCCTTTAATGCGCCTTATAATCCAGTGCATCTTTTGTATGAAAATAAACCTGAATACACCTGTCAGGTTCAAACACTGATGACATATATTAAACAAGACAAGAGGCAAAGAATTAAACAGAGACAGAATTCAATTTGGACTCAATATTGAGGAGAAAACGTGTCGACCCGTAACCTCTTACAGTGTCACCCACGCTCTTCTAAAAGATTGCACTCCTCCTTCTTTATTTGACTTTCTCCCCCCACCTGACCACAGCTGCTTCCAGAGGGAAGTGGGTCGTAAAGAGTGTTGCCTTTGGTTACCGAACAGTTCAAAAGAAGAGGTCGTAAAATAGTTCAAAAAGAGTTCCGTAAAATAGTTTAAAGAGAGTTCGTAAAATACTTCAAAAAGAGTTCGTCTGGAAATTGGGCAGATCCTGCCATCTGTCCGCTTTGAAGTCACAGTGGAGTTTTACGAGCCTTCCTCCTGGTAGGCCCCAAAGACAGCTCCCATCCCCCTGCCAGGAACTCAATGTAATACAAAGCTTTTGTGATCATTTAGAAAAAATTATTCTAACAACACCCGCTTATCGGCAGTGCGCATTATAATCCGATGCGCCTTATGGTCCGTAAAATACGGTAACAAAAAGTATTGAGGTGTGTCTTTAAAGTAGTGGAATTGATTAAAGGTAGTTTCCAGCTAATTTTGCTGACACACACCCAGCGATGCCAACTGAACCTCGGCGTTGAAGGTAATAATAAATGAGTCATTCGCACATCCTCACAATAAGCTCCCCTCCTCATCCTCATCAATTTAGTCTTTGGAGACTGCCTCATTACGCCCATCGCCAGCAGAGACTGAAGAACTAATAGGCCGCTGTAACATTGCTCCTGATATGAGCTGCTTCATCCTTCATGGAGGTTGACATCTCCCGACTCCCTTCATTTCTCTTTTGCCCGTCTCTAGACTCCGTTCATTAGGCCGCGACAGTCCAATTCATTACGGGGGTTATCTGCTTCAAAGATGGGGGACGGTTTTCAGTGTCTGTTTATCTGCCTCACTCATGGCTACCTGCCTAACACCAAAGCCTAAATCCAACCTATACCCAAATAAATAGCCCCCCAAAAATTTTAGTGACTAAGTTGTGCCTGATGCTGACAACATTGGCAATTACTTCATGGTCTGGACCTAAAAACGAAATCTACACAGTAGGGATTTTAGGTTTGTTGATTTTAGCTCCTTCAGGATGCCAGCCGAACACCTCCCCAGGGAGGTGTTTAGGGCACGTCCGACCGGTAGGAGGCCACGGGGAAGACCCAGGACACGTAAGCTTATTCCAAGCCTAGATGCCATCACTGAGAAATCACGGTCTCCCTTTGTCACTAGGTTTGACCGTGGGACTTTCAGCGTCATCTGGTTGTCAGATCTAAGGCAACGACCAAGACTGGAGCTGGTAGGTTGGTCCAGGAGATCTTTGAT
Organism: Entelurus aequoreus; assembly: GCF_033978785.1. NCBI lineage: Eukaryota > Metazoa > Chordata > Actinopteri > Syngnathiformes > Syngnathidae > Entelurus > Entelurus aequoreus. The sequence continues at coordinate 7,588,809 of NC_084734.1, forward strand.
GTAAGCTGGGGCGAGACCATTGATAGTATTCTATTTTGTGTCCTGTTCTACTGATATTTTCCTCAAGATGCTTGAGGAAATACTGAAAATATCTGCAGCTGCACCGCCCGTGACCGCGACCCGATCATAATTGGCCTCCACTTCCGCAGCCTCTGTTTCAGACTCGAAACAGTGCAGTTGAAGTCCACGATTAAGAGCTAACAATGGCGTTCTTCAGCTTTTTCATCGAGAGAATAATATATTTCACTCAGAACTTGAATCGGCGCAGTTCGTCCAGATTACTGTAAATAAACTTTTACTGTTCATTTTTTGCTCATAATGTTAACCATAACAATTTTGAAGTAATCACGGACCATGGCGACAAAAACATGTGATGAAGTGATCAAAGTAATATTTTACATGCCCTTATGCTGGGAAATGAGCTCTCGTTCCGTAGATGACGTCTGACCGAGAGGGGCCGGCATATCGAGTCTGACAATGGAAAGCGGGCGTTCCGAGTACAGTTATCCACCAATTACTCAAAAAACAATTGATATCATGGGAAATGACTGCCAGTCATTAGTTCTCAGCAGCTAAAACTACATAAAGAGAACTTGTCAGTGAAATGCCATGGGGGCTTTTATTGTGTAATTAATCAGAAGACGCGGTAAAGCAGACATTATCCTTTAGCTGTTGCTGCTGTCTGGGCATGACGTTAAAGTGCATCCGGCAGTGGAGGCTCCTCTATGGGGTCTTGGGGAACTAGGAGGTTAACCCCTTTACTACTGTTACCTCAGGTGGCCCTTGGCATAGGCCTAGTACCCGACTGCCCCCTAGCCAGAGATACGGTGAAGATCTCAACGGCAGAGCAGGCGGAAGAGGGTAGATGTAAGAACCACCACAACGGCTGCGATGGCGGAAGAAGGCACCGCCACATCCATGTGGGCCCAGTTATGGGGAAATAACAACTCAAGACTTCAACGGTGGAACGGGCGGAGGATGATTGCTAACCCTATGGAGCGTCACAACGGCTGGGATGGCAGATGAAGGCTGCAGTAGAAAAGGGTCCCCAGTCGTCTTGGACTCCATGCCACTGGACCCTGACCCGGATCTGTCAAGGATCATGTGGTGACTGTCTGTGCACCAGTCTCCCCACGTTAAACAAAGTCACGCACAGGCATCCTCCATAAAGGGATACCCCCCTACCAGGAGGACCGTTATACTCGCTTCGAGTGACCGCCGATGATGATGATGATGATGATGATGATGCTGTCTGTGAAACTGGATAGGCAGCTGATGTACAAACAACACCTTGAATCGTTGCGTGCCAACGTCTCATCCAGGAATAACCTCCTACGCCGACAATGAGGCTCGTCTTGAGCAAGTGCCTCCACCTTAAGAACCGGCGCCCTTGCCCTGGTGTACAGCGTGGCAGAATATGCCTCCACTGCATGGTGCCGCAATGCACATGCCAAGAAACTGGTCATCACCCTCAACGAGACCATGAAGATTGTCATCGGCTGCCTGAAACCCACCCCAACGGAGTTCCTCCCGGTACTATCTGGCATTGCACCATCCGCCCTACGCAAGGAAAATCACACACACAGACGTGTGAGTAAGGCCTCGCAGGATCCAACCCTTCTCCCACAGAAATGTGTAGAAGACTCCCAAGACCTTGGTCGCCAACCCGTTCTCCCGCCACCCAGCAACTCTTGCAGCAACTCAAATCAACACACTTGAAGCATGGAGAACCAGCCGGCAGGAGACCCTGCAACCCCCTCAACTCTCAGTCAAACCAAATACAAGCCAACCAACGGGCGCTGACCTTCCTCGCAGGAACTGGTCAACACTAAGCCCGGTACGGACGGGTGTTGGCCGATTCAGCGCCATCAGCAGCCTGCCCATGCGGAGCCGAGGAACAGACCGCCCACCTTATCATCCACGAGTGACCCACCTCTCCCCCAACCCACGTCTCGATTACTGTAACGTATTATTTTCGGGCCTCCCTATGTCTAGCATTAAAAGATTACAGTTGGTACAAAATGCGGCTGCAAGGCTTTTGACAAAAACAAGAAAGTTTGATCATATTACGCCTATACTGGCTCACTTGCACTGGCTTCCTGTGCACTTAAGATGCGACTTTAAGGTTTTACTACTTACGTATAAAATACTACACGGTTTAGCTCCAGCCTATCTCGCCGATTGTATTGTACCATATGTCCCGACAAGAAATCTGCGTTCAAAGAACTCCGGCTTATTAGTGATTCCCAGAGCCCAAAAAAAAGTCTGCGGGCTATAGAGCGTTTTCTATTCGGGCTCCAGTACTCTGGAATGCCCTCCCGGTAACAGTTAGAGATGCTACCTCAGTAGAAGCATTTAAGTCCCATCTTAAAACTCATTTGTATAATCTAGCCTTTAAATAGACCCCCCCTTTTTTAGACCAGTTGATCTGCCGTTTCTTTTCTTCTCTCCTCTTCTCCCCTGTCCCTTGCGAGGGGGAGTTGCATAGGTCCGGTGGCCATGGATGAAGTGCTGGCTGTCCAGAGCCGGGACCCCGGGTGGACCACTAGCCTGTGCATCGGTTGGGGACATCTCTGCGCTGCTGACCCGTCTCCGCTCGGGATGGTTTCCTGTTGGCCCCGCTGTGGACTGGACCCCCGCTGATGTGTTGGATCCACTGTGGACTGGACTTTCACAATGTTATGTCAGACCCACTCGACATCCGTTGCTTTCGGTCTCCCCTAGAGGGGGGGTTACCCACATATGCGGTCCTCTCCAAGGTTTCTCATAGTCATTCACCGACGTCCCACTGGGGTGAGTTTTTCCTTGCCCGTATGTGGGCTCTGTACCGAGGATGTCGTTGTGGCTTGTACAGCCCTTTGAGACACTTGTGATTTAGGGCTATATAAATAAACATTGAATGACCTGGACCTCGATCATCTGAGCCCTGACACTGTGAGCTGGCTGCAACAGCTGAGCAACATCGCCTAGCTGTCTCATACGAAAGAAGAAGCAGACATTAGCCTGATGACTGACAGCCAACACACATTTTGTGCATTAACCCCAACACATCCTTGCTGTGGTTTGTTTTATATTAACACCCTTAAGAATCAATTACTTTTTCTTGTGTTTTGTTCTTTTTTTTTTTTTTACTGGAATTGTCACGAGAGATCTGTTTTACAGAAAGCAATTTTCAGCCTGCCATTCAAGAAGTCAGGGCGAGAAAAACAGTAATTATCTAACATTACATAAATGACGTTAATCCCCTTGTAGCCACGTTATGTACAAGCACTTCAGAAAAAAAATCACACCCTTATTTGAACAAGAAGACAAATTGAACTGATTAAGCGAACCGTCTTTTGAGGGACACGTTCTGCATGGTATCTCAGTTGGTGTTGTCGTAGAGAGTCTAACGCAACCTTTACCTTCCATTATGACGCCATCCTTGCCACCAAGACGGTACTTAAACGGCTGACCCAGAGGTGAGACACCATCTGCCATTTGCTTATCAGCACCAGCGCCTCGGCTGAAAGACACCAAGAGACACTCTGTCCACAGATTGCATGGTAGTCACCACAAATAGCAGCACTAATGCATAATGTGAGTGGTGGTTGTGGCACACATGACTTATTTAGATGGAGTTAATGTGAATCCTAAGGAAACCGCCCATTTGTGGCTATTGGGGAACAACATGTATGGGTTATATGGACATAGTAAACATCTTATTGCAGACCTGGGCATTCTGCGGCCCGCGGGCCACATCCGGCCCTTTGTGCGTCCCTGTCCGGCCCGCGTGAGGCCAATCATAAATTACAAAATAAATTTAAAAAAGTATCTATGTCGAGTGTGCAATACAACGGTACTGCTCTTGTTTTGAAAAGTTTGTATTACTTCCGTGTGGACGTATGCGCGTGCGTGATTGTGAGTGAATGTGAACAGCTGCAATCACAAATGACAAAACAAAGTTGAAAAAACATCTATGTCGTGCGCGCAATACAACTGTGCTGCTTTTATTTTGAAAAGTGTTATTTATGGGCGTAGGTCCGTGTGTACCCTGTGAGTGAAGGTGCACAGCGACAAGTGATGCACGGTTTACACCCGAGAAGCTAAAAAGAGAAAAGTTGATGACAAATGCCGTGTTTTCAACAAGACATGGACTGCCAAGCAACGTTCCCTCTAAGGTGCGCACCTGCGCAATTGCGCACTGCTCAAGCGTCCTCTGAGCGCAGCAAATATATGCCGCGCACCAAATCAAACCCATCTGAATTCTAAACAAAATAAACACATTTATTCTGTGTAATTTTGCAATGCAACTCTGAGTGACAGTTATTTATGGGCGCAGGTCCGTGTGTACCCTGTGAGTGAAGGTGCACAGCGACAAGTGATGCACGGTTTACACCCGAGAAGCTAAAAAGAGAAAAGTTGAAGACAAATGTCGTGTTTTCAACAAGACATGGACTGCCAAGCAACGTTCCCTCTAAGGTGCGCACCTGCGCAATTGCGCACTGCTCAAGCGTCCTCTGAGCGCAGCAAATATATGCCGCGCACCAAATCAAACCCATCTGAATTCTAAACAAAATAAACACATTTATTCTGTGTACTTTTGCAATGCAACTTTGAGTGACAGTGACAACAAGCGGCCCTAACGGTGTTCGTCAACACCATTCAATTGAACACCGTTCAATTATTGTAATGTCTATCGTGATGCTTCGAGGACAGGAATTATATCGAGCACTTTATTGAGCAAAACTGTTTATATTCGGCCATAACCACACCAACAACATGAGTAAAACACTTCTGTCTCGAAAAACTAGTCATTTTCTGCCGTACAAACCAGGCCAAAAACCAACTTGTCATCCGTCACCAACACGCTATACCACTAAACCACTGGTGCGTTTATGGCCACACAAAAAGTCGGACAACTCAAACACCACACAAAGTTACACTATGACTCCTCAGTCATACGTGTGCTTATTTTACTGTCATTTATTATTAATGTTAATTTATTGATATTAATCATGGAATGCTGTTACTAGAGACAGTTACAGGAATGCACACTTCATCTTATGCTTACATTTCATTGTGCAACATGAGGATGTTTAAGGGGAACTAAATGTGATCTCTGAAAGGGGTACAAATGATTTCCAAAGCAGTGCTTTTGGTATAAAGTTAAGTTAGGTTAAATGAAAGTATTATTTGTATTATTAATTATTATTATTATTATTATTATTATTATTATTATTATTATTATTATTTATCTTACGGTATATACCAAAAATAATATTGAGCAAAATTGAATTTAAATATTGTCGATGTGGCCCTCCAGCAGTGCTCGGGTTGCTCATGCGGCCCCCGGTAAAAATTAATTGCCCACCCCTGTCTTGTTGGATCAATTTGAAATGAGAGCTGATGTTCATTGATTGTACGGAAATGTCCCCATTACCGTATTTTACGGACTATAAGCTCTGCGCTTTGAACTCTGCGGATTATAAAACCGTGGTTTTGTCATGACTGAGGGGTTGCAGCTTACTGCGAGGTTTGTTCTCCCGGTAAGCAATCGGACTATTCCGGACAAGGTGTGAAGGTAAGAACATATTTAATTATTCAACTAACACTCAACCAAGTACAAAAAAACAGAAAACAACCCGAAGGCAAGCGTGCCTATCGCATGCGGAAGCTAAGGCAAAAAACTTAGGACATGAAACATGAACCTAACATAACCTAAGTAACAAAGATTTAATTTAGAGTTATTTGGACACTAAGGGAACATATTCTAAGTAACAAAGACTTAATTTACAGTTATTTGGACACTAGGGGAACATAACCTAAGTAACAAAGATTGAATTTAGAGTTATTTGGCCACTAGGGGAACATATTTTAAGTAACAAAGACTTAATTTAGAGTTATTTGGACACTCGGGGAACACATTATAAGTAACAAAGACTTAATTTAGAGTTATTTGGACACTCAGGGAACACATTCTAAGTAACAAAGACTTAATTTAGAGTTATTTGGACACTCGGGGAACACATTCTAAGTAACAAAGACTTAATTTAGAGTTTTTTGGACACTAGGGGAACATATTCTAAGTAACAAAAACTTAATTTAGAGTTATTTGGACACTAGGGGAACACATTCTAAGTAAAAAAGACTTAATTAAGAGTTTTTTGGACAATAGGGGAACATATTCTAAGTAACAAAGACTAAATTTAGAGTTATTTGGACACTAGGGGAACATATTCTAAGTAACAAAGACTTAATTTAGATTTATTTGGACACTCGGGGAACATATTCTAACTAACAAATACTTAATTTTGAGTTATTTGGACACTAGGGGAACATAACCTAAGTAACAAAGATTTAATTTAGAGTTATTAGGACACTATGGGAACATATTCTAAGTAAAAAAGACCTAATTTGAGTTATTTGGACA